>NC_068355.1:162705838-162995838 GCF_020536995.1 Dreissena polymorpha
ATTTGACCTCTGACCTTGAAGGATGACCGTTGACTTTTCACCACTCAAAATGTGTGGCTCCATGAGTACACGGCATGCCAAATATCAAGTTACTATTTCAATATGCATAAGTATCATAAAATGAGCGATTTTGGCCACATATATTTGACCTCTGACCTTGAAGGATGACCTTGACCTTTCACCACTCAAAATGTGCAGCTCCATGAGTTACACATGCATGCCAAATATCAAGTTGCTATCTTGAATATTGAAAAAGTTATTGCAAATGTTAAAGACCAAACAGACCACATACAGACCAACAGACAGGGCAAAAAAAAAATATGCCCCAACTATAGTGAGTGGGGGACATAAAAATACATTTCATCATAAATCACTCAAAACAAATAAGCAGAATATTCTTAATGTAAAATCCTATTACCTAATATCAGTATTTCTGTGAATTGTTACCTTATTAGTGACCAAGAGATGCTTCGGCCATTGATAGCTTCCTAACGAGTTCATTCTGTTCTTGATTTAGACGCCGTATATCCTGCTCAAGTTGCTACGTCGATTTCAGAGCGAAGTTGCGAATTCCTCTCGCAGTCGGGTGATCGTGTCCTGAAGGCTGTTGTTCTTCTCCTCTAAATTTGCACGCGCCTGAAAAATGGAAATTTAGGCACTAACTAATAAGTTAGGAACTATGAGTTATATTATGCTTGATGTATATATTTTTCTTTGCGTACATTAATTATAGGAGGCATGATTCTATTAATAAGATTTTTGAAACTGAAGCTGGGTCACCAATTGAGCTTGACATTCTCTATGAATTTAGGGAAACATTGCCTATTGGTGTACTTCTTACATTGGTTAAAATTTTCAAACAATTGTTCCAAAGCTTTCAAAATTATTCAACTATTAAATTACATTGAATGCACTTGCAGAATAAAAGTAGAAATAGTTAACACCACTTTGAGTGGTCCCAGATAGCCTGTGCAATCCTCACAGGCTAATCTGGGATGACACTTCCGCTTTATGACATTTTTCGTTTAAATGAAGTGTCTTCTTAGCAAAATCCAATTTAGGCGGAAAGTGTCGACCCTGATAAGCCTGTGCGGACTGCCCTTTCATGTCTGATTAATGCCATCAAAAATACCCGGTAGACACTCTAACCAATAACACACAACACGGTATCAATGCATAAGTTCCTTGCAATCCCTCTTTTAGAAAATAAGTGAGCCTTACTCTGGGGAAAACTGGGCTTAATGCAATGAGCGTTACGTGAATACACAGGTTTATCTGTGATGAAACTTTAGGCATGAGCGTTACGTGAATACACAGTTTTATCTGTGACGACACTTTAGGCATGAGCGTAACGTGAATACACAGGTTTATCTGTGACGACACTTTAGGCATGAGCGTTACGTGAATACACAGGTTTATCTGTGACGACACTTTAGGGCATGAGCGTAACGTGAATACACAGGTTTATCTGTGACGACACTTTAGGCATGAGCGTTACGTGAATACACAGGTTTATCTGTGACGACACTTTAGGCATGAGCGTAACGTGAATACACAGGTTTATCTGTGACGACACTTTAGGCTATGAGCGTAACATGAATACACAGGTTTATCTGTGACGGCACTTTAGGCATGAGCATAACGTGAATACACAGGTTTATCTGTGACGACACTTTAGGCATGAGCGTAACGTGAATACACAGGTTTATCTGTGACAACACTTTAGCATGAGCGTAACGTGAATACACAGGTTTATCTGTGATGACACTTTAGGCATGAGCGTAACGTGAATACACAGGTTTATCTGTGACGACACTGTCTTTAGGCATGAGCGTAACGTGAATACACAGGTTTATCTGTGAAGACACTTTAGGCATGAGCGTAACGTGAATACACAGGTTTATCTGTGACGACACTTTAGGCATGAGCGTAACGTGAATACACAGGTTTATCTGTGACGACACTTTAGGCATGAGAGTTACGTGAATACACAGGTTTATCTGTGACGACACTTTAGGCATGAGCGTAAAGTGAATACACAGGTTTATCTGTGACGACACTTTATGCAGGAGCGTAACGTGAATACACAGGTTTATCTGTGACGACACTTAGGCATGAGCGTTACGTGAATACACAGGTTTATCTGTTGACGACACTTTAGGCATGAGCGTAACGTGATAACACAGGTTTATCTGTGACGACACTTTATGCAGGAGCGTAACGTGAATACACAGGTTTATCTGTGACGACACTTTAGGCATGAGCGTTACGTGAATACACAGGTTTATCTGTGACGACACTTTAGGCATGAGCGTAACGTGATTACACAGGTTTATCTGTGACGACACTTTAGGCATGAGCGTAACGTGAATACACAGGTTTATCTGTGACGACACTTTAGGCATGAGCGTAGTGAATACACAGGTTTATCTGTGACGACACTTTAGGCACATGAAGGTTCAAGTTCACAGTTCACTCAATCTTACCTTGTCATGGTCCGCCTTGAGAGAGGCTATCATAGCGTTTAGTTTCTCCTGGAGGTCGTAGCCTGCGCGGTCGCTGGCAAGGTGCTGCGCCGTGTCCACCTGCTGCTTCAAGGTCAGGTTCTCGTGCTGAAGACCGGACAGTCTGCAGTAAGGGAAAGAAGGGCTCGTTATAACACTGACCAGTAGATATGTCTCATTTTATACATATTACATGTATATATAAGTGGTGATTCACAATTGAACAGTAGACATTCGTCAACACAAATTGCTATGAACAATAATGCCCGTTTATTCCAAAAGTCTCTTTTTTAATTTATATATCAAAGCACAGATGGTCTGTTTATTCTTCTAAGATTTTTCGTAACTGTTTTTCTATTTATATGTCTAAGAATCAACTGCTAAATTTATATATGTTTAGAAGCAAAACTTTCTCATATAATGTTCATATAGAATTGATACCTGTCTTGAAGTGACTCCACTTTGGCTTGCAGCTTGTTGTTCATCTCCTATGAATAAAACATTTCAGTCACTTTATCATATTCATGTCATTATTACAGTTGTATCTCTGCTCATGCCCACAAACAATTTGAAGGCTTAGTTTATGTTTAAAAAAAATGTACGCTAGTAAATTGCGTATTATTGGTCCAGTAGCTTGTGTTGTTACATACCACAAGAGAGGCAAAGCCTTTATTGGGATGCACAAAAATGCAAGCAACATGACTGATACTCTAGAAAAAATCAACTAGCGTAATATTTAAGAAATAGTAAACCCCACTGAGGTCCCTATGGCATTATAGTGACCAGCTATGCAGCCACAAACCGTATATGGACCGAAGCCGTAGGCTGAGGTCCATATACAGTTTTTGGCTGCCTGGCTGGTCACTATAATGCCATTGGGACCAAAGTGGAGTTTACTATTGCTTATATTACACCGAAGTGTGTCCCCAGTATCATTGTACAGTGTTGTACCGGCTTGCCGTACTTTTATTCTGTATGCAACTGAATGCGTAAACGATGACGTATATATCGTGTGACGTAGTTTCTCTGACGAAACATTTCAGTTGGAGCTAAATTCTCTGGATGTCGGACTTGGTGTTTTTTTAACAATTAGTTATTTGTTTAAGGCATCGAACGAATGCAAAATGTATTTCCGATTGTGTGGTTATCATACATAATGTAAACTTTGATAGGAATATAATAAAATAGTGTGATTTAAAATAAGTTGCGATGAAGGGATGGAATAATAGAAAATGGAAGTGAATATCGTTTCGACTTTATTGTTATAAACATTGGATTAATGTTGGCATTGAGGTAAGCGTGTCGTTTATTCTAAATTAAGCTTTTTTAAAACTCTTGTTAAAGCTGAAATAGTGTCAATGCTGTTCAATAAAATGCTTCAACCCAGTGCACATTTAGTGGTTTGTAACCCGAACGGTTCATATACAAAAAATAGTGACCGGTCCATATACTCTGAGTTTCTCTATTGCATTTTACAGACTGAAACCGGTCATATAGATATAGAAGGACCAATTATCTCTGAGGTGTAATATTTTATAATATACACTCGCATAATTGTTTTTTCTGACAGGATGTTTCTGTACAGATGATTGTTCTAATAATAGAAAAAAAATCCATTTCATCTTTGTTGTATGTTGACAATATTGTTTGCTGAAAAAAGTTGTTCTGCTAGTATGCTTATAGGGAATGGAAAAAAAAAGCAAGTAGCATAATACACATTTTGTTATCTGCTATTATGAATTGCACTTCTTGATAAAGCCTTTATTTTGGTTCAGATTGTTAACAGATTAACATATAAATATCGGCTACAATATATCCGACCATTGCATTTAAGATATCTTTATATTTATTAATTTATAACAAAATATGCCATGAAATGTTTTACTTACAGGCAAGAAAAAACACACACAATTGAATAAAAACACTACACACATTTTTGTTCAATAAAAACTTTTTCTTAATAATTCAATATCATCAAAACATCAAGAGAGTTATATGTTTGTTTATTCATAGTTATTCAGAGCTAATATTTAATCAAAATTACCAGTACATTTGTCACATCCTCAAATGGAAGATAAAGTGAAATCATGAATCTGTTCAGTCAATGTAGAAATTGTGTTTGTGATAACAGCTGTCAGCATACCACTCAGGCATGGGTAATCTACAGTCCAACCTGTCAATAAAGACCACTCAAGGCATTTGGTCGTTGTGGTCTTTGTTCACAGGTGGTCTTTATTCGCAGGGTCGATCGAAACTTTGCAAAATATGCTAGTAGTATTTTAACAGGTACCTTATCTATGTTTGTGCTCTATTGTTTAAATGTTTGAATACTTATGCATGTATAATGATATAAAGGATTGAAAACAGTTTTGTTTTACATTTGTATATTTATTACATGTTGTATTTCTATTCCCTTATGTTTTTATTATTTATTTACTTAATCATATACTGTATAAATAACTATTGACATACATGTATACGTACATGTACATGTAATTCTACAAAGAACAAAGTACAAAATACACATAACATAGCAAACATTTATACATGAAATACATGAATCACTACTACACAATCAGTAAAGTTGACAATAATGGACAATAAATGACATCTGATATTTATATTAGACTGAAAACATCCAAGAATAAGATTCCAGACAGATACTCAACGTACCAGTAGAAACAACAAAACACAATAAGCACTACGACCCCCGTCTCCCTCCACTCAAGACACACACACAATCGAAACACTCACTTAAAAAATCACTTATTTTTCTCTGCTTGACACTAGAGTCCATCCTTTATTTGATAAACACATCCTGTGCTTCCATGATTGAGTTCAGCAAACAGTCATTTTTTAGAACTGCAAACGAGCGCAGCTTCTGAAGGCACTCAGCTGCTCTCAGCGGTTCTCCTCGAATTCGTCCATAATCTCATGTTAACGCTTTAAAATGCTCTGAATTTGAGTGTTTCCTACACCAAGATCACAAGTCACTCGTCTACGACTGTGTCCTTTACCTAACAAACTAATGACCTTAACACGTTCTTCCAACGTCAAGAACTGACGTTTGGAAGCCATGATGGTTAACTGCCAATTTTCTGTTCAATCTATGAACGTCTTATTACGGAGAAATTTAAGAAGATAATGACTTTCAAAATGTTTGTCTTTAATAGGCATCGTAAATGATATGAAACCGTTAATTTCCTAAATGAGTTCATGAAAGCCCCAAATTTGTCTTTGATATTTTCGGCAATTAGTACATTAATCGCGAGTCACTTAAATACAAAGGCAAATTTTTACACTTTTGACAAACTGTCAAATGCATAAAAGAAGCAGGCGACTACCAATTAGCAATGCATATTAAATAAACAAACAACTGCTATCGAGTGCAATAAACTGCCACTTGCCAATACCTCCATAGCTACCGACGAGTCCACTGGTAAGATATGTATCACGTGACTACGCAGCGTCCTGGTGGCCATTTTGTTTTTGAAAGTTGCGAAATCGTTGATTTTTATGATTGCAGTGGTTGTTGTAAGCTATCAAAATGGAGATTTGGGAATGTAAAAGGGTGGTCGTTGGTCTTTGTTCACAGGTGGGCTTTATTCGCAGGTTCAATATAAAGTGGAATCGTTCGGGAGGAAATCAGTGTGGTCGTTATTGACTGTTGGTCGCTATTAACAGGCAGTCGCTCGGGCAGGTTGGACTGTACTTTCCAAACACTGCTGGGGCTTCATTGATCAGAATCAGTTATTAATTACCTCAATGTATTCAAGCATCTTGGAAACCTTATTTTAAAAGAATTTTGTATCAGGAGAAGTATTACAGAAATCTTTGATGCAGAGGAAAACAATTTTAAGTTTTAAGATAATTTATTTATTAACAAGACTATTGCCAAGCAATAAAAGTCCTCTACCTACGCAGGATCCACCATTTTCAGCAATATTTGTAGTTTATTTGTTGCCATATCAACCAGAATTCTTGACTTAGGAACAAAATGAAATGACGTGCAAATGACGTGAAATATACAAGCTCACTTACAAAGAACTTCAATACACTATTAAGGTATACAAGCTCACTTACTTAGACCTTCACAACACTATTATGGTAAACAAGCTCACTTACAAAGAACTTCACAACACTATTAAGGTATACAAGATCACTTACAATTAACTTCACAACACAATTAAGATAAACAAGCTCACTTACAAAGAACTTCACAACACTATTTTAGGTATGCAAGCTCACTTACAAAGAACTTCATACACTATTAAGGTAAACAAGCTACACTATGAAACTAAACCAACCATAATTTCCAAGAACTGCTCTATGAAACTACAACAGGCTTCATAACAATGAACATCACTGCACTATGGAAGTAAGTGAGGCTTAATTAATTAGAAGTTCACTACACAGTAGAAACTAAGCAAGACAAAATAACAAAGCACTTCACTACACTATGAAACTTAGCAAATAAATTACCATGAACTTAACTACACTAATAAACTAAGCAAGGCTTAATTACCTAGACCTAACTATAATATGAAACTAAGCAAGGCTTTATTACCTAGACCTCACTACACTATGAAACTAAGCAAGACTTAATAAACAAGATCTTCACTACTCAATGAAACTAAGCCAGGCTTATAACTTCACTACACTCACACACCAAGTGTCACATACCTTCTCATGTCTCATGTTCACATCGTGGTTGTCATGGACGGTCTTGTAGTGTTGCATCTCTCGCTGTGCCTGGTGATACTGGTTGGTTCGCTCCAGTAAAGATGTGTTGGAGATCTGCAGCTGTAACAACAGTAACCAGTGTGAGCAACCATCGTAACCAGTGTCAGCATCATGGCAACCAGTGTCAGCATCATGGCAACCAGTGTGAGCAACCATCGAAACCAGTGTCAGCATCATGGTAACCATGGTAAACAGTGTGACAAAACATGGTAACCAGTGTGAGCAACCATCACACAGGATTAGCAACAAACATTTAAGTGGTGGATGATAATTCATACACAAAAGCCGGGGTAAAAACAAACATTCTGGCCACGTTTGCCCACTCTTGTTTTTAACAATACCTTTTGTTATGAAGAAATTAGTGTAGACAGAAAATTCAGAGGTTCACCTAAAATTTTAGGGGCCAAAGGCTGCGTGCCTCAGCTTATTTCATCCCTGACCTCATGTGGAATACAACATCACACGATAAACATGTGCTATAAGCCCACATAAACACCAGTTATCCAATATTCCCTTAAGCAGTCCAATATAAGAAAAAGCATTGCATGGCGGTTGTGAATTTATACGTTACTGTTTTAAATAGATTCACTTAAGTACTTTATGAGAGAGGTACTATTTCTGACCAAATTGGCTACCAAAAAACACCCAAGTCATAAAAGTAAGCACATTATATACCTCATTCTCCACAGAGTTCAGTTTGGTCTCCAGGGAGTTGAGGGCGTGTATGTGAGCCTGCACCTTGTCCTTCATGCTGGATAACTCCGCCTCCTTGCGCTCCAGTTGTCGGGCCCACTCGTCCCGGTCGCTATGGAGACGCTTCTCAATCTCGTTACGCGTCTGCTGTGACTTCTCGAGCTGGGAGCTTGTTGTCTGCAGACGGCTCCTCAGGGAGTCCAACTGAAAGGTTTCATCACATGTTGTGTGAAATTTGGGCTTAATGCATGAGCATAAAGTGTTGTCCCAGATTAAACTGTGCAGTCTGCACAGGCTAATCGGGGATGATACTTTGCCATTACTGTATTTTCAATAAGAAATTTATATAATTTATGTGGAAAGTGTTACCCCTTATAAGCTTGTTTGGACTTCGCAAGCTAATCCGAGACATCACTTAACGCACATATATTAATTAAGACAAGTATTCCCAGAACAAGTCTTTAATAGAGTATTTTTCTGTTTGTGCAAGCGTATTTTTTTTAAATTGATGTTTATATTATTATTTAAATGCTAGGAAAATTCTCAAACATAATAAATGAAGGAAAAAGTGCTTCATCCATTAGAAACAAAGCTAAATACAAAAACAAGAGCACCGCATAACAGGTGCCACGCTCGGCTGCGAAAGCTTGTCAGATATTTTTTTTAAGGTCACAGTGACCTTGACCTTTGACCAAGTGACCCAAAATGGGTGTGGCGTGTAGAACTAATCAAATGCATGTACATATGAAGTTTCAAAGTTGTAGGTGGAAGCACTTTGATTTAAAAGCGAATGTAGAGGTTTATGTTAAAGTTTATATTGGAGGTCACAGTGACCTTGACCTTTGACCTAGTGACCCCAAAATGGGTGTGGCATGTAGAACTCATCAAGGTGCATCTACATATGAAGTTTCAAAGTTGTAGGTGGAAGAACTTTAGATTTTAGAGCCAATGTTAAGGTTTTAGCACGACGCCTATGGTGGACGTCGGACGACGAGCTGGCTATGACAATACCTCCGAAAACAGCCAAGCTAATAAACAAAGATTAAATGAAGCTAAGTAGAAGATTCAAACTAAACATCAGAAAAAAGTAAAAGTATATGCACCTACTGCACCACTTTGATTTAAATATTTTTGTTTTTTATTTTATCCCTTTAAAAAATATTACTTCCCTTGTAAAAATGATTTGTACCTGCCAAATGATAAAAAGACATTATGTCCCTTTAAAGCTTGTTACTTCCCTTGGATTTGTTTTTTGACCTTTGACTTTGAAGGATGACCTTGACCTTTCACCACTCAAAATGTGCAGCTCCATGAGATACACAAGCATGCCAAATATAAAGTTGCTATCATCAATATTGCAAAAGTTATGGCAAATGTTAAAGTTTTCAGATGGACGGATGGACAGATGAATTCATTTTGCGATTTTTTTTTACGGAGCAAATTTGCTCAGATTTTATTTCATTTTTTTTTTTAATTTTCATAAATGTATAATCCACATTTATTAACTAAGAATTATTATGTAAATCTTAAATTCAGGCTTTTAATCACAAAATATGGCAAAGTCAGACCGCCACACAAGTATTCAACAGTACATCCACAGTCTCTGCCTCACCTCTGCCTCATTCTTCTCCCTGGCCAGGTGCTCTTTATCGAGGCTGTCCCTCAGCATGTTGATGTCGCTGCTCAGTTTCTGCTGGTGCAGGTTCTGCTGCAGCGTGTACTGGGTCAGTGCCTCCTCGTGGTCCTTGAGTTCTGAGCGCAAGTCCTCACAGCGCCCCTGAAGCTTGTCATTCTCTGCGCTCAGTGTAGAGTTGTCCTCTGTCAGCCTCTGACGCTGCTTTTGTAACTCTGCCTGCAAGGGCGGACAGAAAAGTTTGCATATGCAAGAAAGATAATTTCTTGTCACTATGTGTATGTCAGAATATGAAATAAAAAACTGTTGAATCATTTATATCTGCAGCATGCAATGTTGTGGTTTAAAAAAAAGACTTATTCATAAAAATGTACATTTGTGGATTTTTGACTTTAGGAAAAAAAAGAGGAATATGAGTCCTTCATTTTACAGTGTGTTTGTATTATATAAGTAAATTGGTCAACCCATGAAATCAACAAAATAATGTCCTACAAATAATAATAATTTTACAGCACTACAAATCATATACATATTACTATGCCTCTTTAAATGGGCAAAAAAAGAACACATAAGATGATAGCTCGGTAGTATTCTTGCCAGAATATGAAAGAAAATATATTCACCACTACAATATTCATATTTGTCTGAAGCTTTTATTTACTTTTTCTAATTTAATTAACAATAAAACACACACATGGAAGACAACAACTAGAGCTTTGTCACAGACGTGACGAATACCCCCACATGCCGCATTGACACATAATATTTTGCATGTCGTCTTCACAAAAAACAGCGGACACCATGCTCAATTTTTAAAAAGCACTAAATGACCCCTTGACCTAGTTTTTGACCCAGAAAGGCCCATGTTCTAACTTGGCCTTAAGATCATCTCCATAAAACTTCTGATCAAGTTTGGTGAATCTCGGATGTAAAGTACTTGAATTAGAGAGCGGACTGACTGACTGACTAATTGGGTTGTTTACCCTCGGGACTTCGGTTAATAAACAATTGCCCGAGCACACTGCTTAACATAAAACTCTGCATAAAAAGGTCGAAAACGGCCATAAAATGGACAGCCCGATTTTACTGGGCTGTACCATTGATATAAATAGAAAACTCTGCAGTGTTGGTGCGGTGCCTTAATAAAAATCTATTGGTTTAAAAATATCTATACTTATTCGAGAAGCGTTAATAACGCAGTACTCAATAAAATTAATAATCAATGCCTTGCCTAAAGCTGTAAGAAAGCGGTGTTTTAATTGGTTAACTGTATTTAAAAGCATGGCTCTGATTGGTTATCTCTGTCACGTCCGCGCAAAAGCATGTAGGTCAATCCGTTTTGGGGTAAAAATTTCACACAAAGAACGACCTTGAGATGGCGTCTGCTCTTGCACGGACGTGACAGAGATAACCAATCATAATGATTGCGTCTGCTCTTTTGCACTTTTGGAATGTAAACAAAGCATATGAAACAAGAAGGAATATTACTACTTGAATCTGTTTGAATTTAATATAATTGGTATATGTTATTTAAACTATTATGATGAAGTTATATTAATATTATTATTATTATTATTGTTACTATTGTTATTATTATTATTACTATATGTATGTTGTTTGTGTTGGAAAGAGAGAAAAGGAGGAGAATAGCCCAATTTTTATAAGTATTGATGGTAAAAACACATACTATTATATGCGGTATCATCATTACTAGACCCTAGAGAGCGGACACCATGCTGAATGTTAAAAAAAGCACTAAGTGACCCCGTGACCTAGTTTTAGGCCCGGAATGGCCCATGTTCAAACTTGTCCTAGAGATCATTTAGATAACACTTGTGACCAAGTTTGGTGAGGATTGGATGAAAACTACTTGAATTAGAGAGCAGACAACATGGTGAGGTTTAAAACGCACTAAGATACCCCGTGACCTAGTTTATGACCCGGCATGACCCATATTCAAACTTGACCTAGACATCATCTAGATACAACTTCTGACCAAGTTTGGTGAAGATTGGATGAAAACTACTTGAACTAGAGAGCGGACAACATTGTGATGTTTAAAACGCACTAAGTGACCCCATGACCTTGTTTTTGACCCGGCATGACCCATATTCAAACTTGTCCTAGACATTATCAAGATACAACTTCTGACCAATTTTGGTGAAGATTGGATAAAAACTACTTGAATTAGAGATTGGACAACATGGTGAGGTTTAAAACACACTAAGTGACCCCGTGACCTAGTTTTTGACCCGGCAAGGCCCATGTTCGAACTTGACCTACACATCATCTAGTTACAACTTCTGACCAAGTGTGGTGAAGATTGGATGAAAACTACTTGAAATAGAGAGCGGACACCATGCTCAATGTGTAAAACGCACATAGTGACCCCGTGACCTTGTTTTTTACCCGGCATGACCCATATTCAAACTTGCCCTAGACATTATCAAGATACAACTTCTCACCAATTTTGGTGAAGATTGGATAAAAACTACTTGAATTAGAGAGTGGACAACATGGTGAGGTTTAAAACACACTAAGTGACCC
Source organism: Dreissena polymorpha (assembly GCF_020536995.1). Classification (NCBI taxonomy): domain Eukaryota; kingdom Metazoa; phylum Mollusca; class Bivalvia; order Myida; family Dreissenidae; genus Dreissena; species Dreissena polymorpha. Next base: position 162,717,959 of record NC_068355.1, read on the forward strand.
CGTGACCTAGTTTTTGACCCGGCATGGCCCATGTTCGAACTTGACCTACACATCATCTAGTTACAACTTCTGACCAAGTGTGGTGAAGATCGGATTTAAACTACTTGAAATAGAGAGCGGACACCATGCTCAATGTGTAAAACTTACTAAGTGACCCTGTGACCTAGTTTTTGATCTGGCTTGCCCATGTTCGAACTTGGCATTCAGATCATCTAGATACAACTTCTGACCAAGTTTTGTGAAGATTGGATGAAAACTACTTGAATTAGAGAGCAGACAACATGCTGAATGTTTAAAACACACTAAGTGACCCAGTGACCTAGTTTTTGACCCAGCAAGGCCCATGTTCGAACTTGGCCTAGACATCATGTAGATACAACTTCTGACCAAGTTTGGTGAAGATCTGATGAAAACTACTTGAATTAGAGAGCGGAAACTTAATACGGACCGACAGACCGACCAACCGACAGACAAGTTCACTCCTATATACCCCCCTACACTTCGTTTGTGGAGGTATAATTATGAAACGATTGAACGACTCCATTCAAAGAAACATAGATTACCTTGAGAGCAATAATCTCATTCTTGTATTTCTCCACGAGGTCTCGAGTGTGCTTGATGTCATCATCTGCCAGCTCCAGGGCTGTTCGAGCTTCTTCCTGTAACCAACCATTGCACACATGGCATGAGTCATACTCATTGTAAGTTTTAAATCTTTTCATCTCCATGTCAGCTTTTAAATGCAATATATTATCGCAAAAATATATATTTGGGCCATGTTCTGTGAAAAGGGGGTTGAATACACAGGCTAATTAGGGATGACACTATTATCTTGTAGGATATTTTCTGTTTAAAGAAATTCTCTTCTTAACAAAAATCCAGTTAAGGCAGAAAGTATCAGCCCTGATAAGCCTTGCGAACTGAACAGGCTTATCTGAGACAACACACATGCATTAAAGCCCCTTTTCATGGAGAGCAGCTCCTTTTAAGAAAAAATGATAGTCATAGCCACTTGTGACAGTATTTATTTTTCATGATAAAGAGTGAATAAAAAATTATTATAGGTTGTTAACTGGAATAATACAATCATGATGACTTAAACAAATGTAATTCAACATTGTTTTAGTCAAACATCTTTTATGCTTCACTTCATTTACTATTTTCATTTAGGAAATAGAAAAATGTTGTAACTGTTTTACACTCAAACTATAAATTAACTTCACTTTTTATTCATCACTGGTCAGGAGATTGAATTCACAATTGTCAATAACTTTTACATATAATTCTATTTAAACATATTTTTTTCTATAAAAAGGGTAAATATTAAATAAAGAAATTTAACAAGAGCCTGAATATGTGTATCAACATGGCTAAATATTTGCACAAGGCAAGTGTTAAAAACTCTACTATTAAAGCCCTTACACATATGACATTATTGCTGTTTCTCTTTGAGATTTTCTTATGCTTTTTAAATGTGTGCCATTAGTATCTATGTTAGTAAAACAAAGAAGACAACACCAGCCCCACTAGACAACATGACACATGCTCAGAGAAAACAGATGCCCTCACATTTCACTTTAGAAAAAAAAAACACTCCACTTATGTAAAAAAAAAAAACAACAGTTATATGGCCATATTCGACTTTTGACCTCTAAGTGTGGCTATGACCTTTTAGGCATGGATATAGGTGATACACAAACCACACCGTCTCTTGATGGTAGTCATTTGTGGTCAGTTATTTTAAAATTGCATCATGGGTGATGGTGTACCATATGGGAAAAGCTGTTTATGTCTTATTTGACTTCAGACTTCTAAGTGTGAACTTTATCTTTGAGAGACAGAGATAGGTATTACATGGGAAACACTGTCTTATGAAAGTTTACATACGGTATTTTAAAATCCATCTTAATATTGCAAAGTTATGGCAGAGACAGGAATTTATAATCTGTTTTATGGACAAATTTGAACTTTGACCTTTTACTGTTACTCTCCTCCCTTCAAGTAAGGAGTCAGCTGTAAAATGAAATATGTCTTTTTATGATAGATCACAATATATATTGGGAATATGTTATGACAACTTATGAAAACTTAATTAATATTCAACTGCATATAGGCACTGGTTTTATCTTGCACAGAATTTTAAGCTTTCCTCTAAAAAGTTTTTTTTGTAGCTAGACATACATTTGAGAGTCACAGATTTGGCGTTTTTAAGTTGCAAAACATGTATCTGATGCAGGAAGGCCCTTAAGCCCTCACATGAGTTCAAGTTACATCAATTGACTTAGATTTAATTGAGGAAACTAGTTTTTGAGTTCAAGACCTTGTTTTAATCTTCTACTAGATAAGGTTATGATATATAATCACATTAAGTTCAATCAGAATAAGGTAAACAAGAGCACCGCATAACGGATGCCACGCTCGGTTGCAGGTGCAGTTTTTAATAAATGAAAGCTTGTCAGAATTTTTTTTTTTTTTTTTAGAGGTCACAGTGACCTTGAAATTTGACCTGGTGACCCAAAAATGGGTGTGGCATGTAGAGCTAGTCAAGGTGCAGCTACATACAAAGTTTCAAAGTTGTAGGTTAAAGCACTTTGATTTTAGAGGCAATGTTCAAAACCTTTGAACATTGCCTTCAAAACCTTTGAATGTTCAAAAACAAAATGTTATGGTTTTAGCACATTAAGCGGACGACACGACGATGGTTTTAGCACAAAGCGGACGACACGACGACGGACACGACTAGCTGGCTATGACAATAACTCGGGTCTTCTCCGAAAACAGCCGTGCTAAAAATTAGGAATTTTGAGTATGTATACCTTTTTTCTGAGATTTGACCTGGTGGCCTAATTTCGACCCCACTAGATTTACCAAGATTTGAAAATGAGCTAGACTTTGTTGATTTAAAGATTCTGATCAAGTTTCATTAAAATTGAACTACAAATGTGGCTTCTATAGTATTTACAAGCTTTTTAAAAAAGATTTTCTAAGATTTGATCCAATCAATGAGGTTGACGCACACCGCACAATGAAAGATGCTAGACAAAGACTGAGCAAACAAGCAAATTCATTGAATTGATATCCCCTGCCAAACTAGAGCTTTGTCACAGATGTAAGCATTTTTTCAAGATACAAAAGGGCCATAACTCCGTTATTAACGGATGGTGTACAATGCCATTTGGCGTGCATCATTGTCTTATCCATATATATACTCATACCAAGTTTCAATAAAATCGGCCAAAGCACTTCCAAGATATGGCTCCAGACACAAAAATGCCGGACGGACCGAAGGACGGACAACGCCAAAACAATATCCCCCTGCCTTTGGAGGGGGATAAAAAGTTCAACCTTAGCAAAAAGCACTCAGGCACGCTAAAAAGCTCATGTTAGAGAGGACAGTTAGGTATTCTCTACAAAAACTCATTACATCCATATAACAGGAAAAATGGTGACAGTGCAACATGTTGATTCATCTTACCCCAGCCTCGGACTCCTGCAAACATGCAGTGAGTTGTGTGGTGAATGCAACATTAAAAACTGTTAAATTTGAAATCCATATACAAATCATTATTAATACACATTGGGCTTTTGATTTTTTTAATAAAGTAATACAATTCGAGCTCAAAATGCGACTGCTAAGAACTTAACAAACAATACTTATACGAAAAAGTTTACCAACAATGATAAAATAAAATACAATAACAAATACCAATACAGTGACCCCACGTTTATCCGGATCTCGATAGTCCGAAAATCTCGTGATCAGGACAAAAGTCAAGGTGAACGTATTTATCATGCAGTATTTTGCCCCTTTAAGTCCCGAATCTCGGGTTCCGGATCCAGATGTAGATTTCGCAATACCGATCTGTGTATTTAGCTGTAATCATGTCTCATTTATCCGGAAGCTTCCCAACACGGGGGCTTAATCGCCCACCCGCCGTATAAACAAAAGCCCAATCACCGAGGCTTGAAGTGTTGTTGTTTTAGGCTTAATCGCCAACCCATAATTTAAACAAAAGCGCGATCACCGAGGCGTGAAATATTGTGTTTAGGCGTGATAGCTAATAGTCGTAATTAAACATGGTTCGACTCCAACTTTAAATTGATGTCGGCATTACACAATGCATCTTAAATAACACAGTGATTTTCATTAATGTCTTTAATGAGCTGAACACGCCACCAATACAGACGCTGAATACAATCGGACAGTCACGGTGCATGAAAAGTTAAATAAGCAATCCATTTAAAATGCATCGAACCTTACATGTCGTATTTTAATCATTTATACATTCTGTTGTATGAGACGGGTTATAAATAAAGATATTAAAACAGTATTGCTGTTTTATATTTTCTTTTCATTTTCCTTCAACACCCTTGATTTGTAACTTTGTGACGTCACCAGCTTACAGCTCGCTTTACACCCATGGAAACGTCTTTTCACTGCAGCAGTATCACACGAGTCGGAGATACACGTTGACCTTATGGAAAGTGTATACAGCAACAAAATATTGATTTAATACTAAGCTATCAACGCTTAACTGTGTGATTGAAACATTCGCAAAGCTTTAAGTCATGTGTGAACATGTACATGTACTAAAATTTGGTTACGCGTTTTTGTATTTACATTGTTTAACAACAATTGATTTTTTTAAGCAAATAAATGTCTGCGTAACACGAAAATATAATTCTTGATGCGAAATAAGAATGTAAATATACATAAACATAAGGTTTATGTCATAAGGGAAATATTTTACTCTTGAAACAGCAATGGTTGAATAGTCCAGAAGATTCGTTAATCCGGAAATTTCTGCCGGAACAGACGTGTCCGGATAAACGCGGGGTCACTGTATATATCATTAACGAAACATAACCAAACAATATCATACTGACAAACTTTGGCCAGTACAATCTAAAGAACATTCTTAAAACTGTTTGATCTCAAGATTTAAACACTCATATTTATTTTAGAAATGACTTTAAATGCTTTTTGAACATGGGATTAAAAATAAACATGAGACACATTCTCGGAAAACTGGTTTTAATGTACCTGCATCAGGTGTTGTCCCAGATTAGCCTGTGTGGACTGCACAAGTTAATCAAGTACGACACTTTTTACACACATGCATTAAGCCAAGTTTTCCCAAAACGCATCTCAAATGATAAACATTTGAGATGAGCTGTGACAGGCTTTGCGGCCCTACCCGTTGTGATGAGTTGAGCTGAGACTCCTCATGGATATGCTGCTGAAGTCTCTGCTGTTCCTCATTGATTCGCTCCTGTAGCTGTTTGGCTGAGATCTCATTGGTCAGCTTCCTCTCTAGCTCCAACTTCTCATCCTCCAGCTACACACGGGGAGGAGTCAACAATTAGTACATGACTATCATACAGACAGGGGGAGGAGTCAACAATAAGTACATGGCTTTGATGCAGACAGGGGGAGGAGTCAATTATTAGTACATGACTATCATGCAGACAGTTGTTGTTTTTGTTTTTTATCGAGTGCACAGGGATTGTCTCCCATATGGCCATCGCCCCCAGAAAGACGTGTTAGTTGGTTACGGGGGAGAGTGCAAGATACAGGAGACACCCCGTTCCAGAGGTGACCCTGGGTCTTTTAGTGCCAGGTGTATAGCACCTAGTACACTGCGCCTCGGTTTAACGTCTCATGCGAAAGACGAGTTCGTAGGTTAGGTGCAGCGGGGGATCGAACTAGATATCTCTGGATTGTGAAGCCAGTGTGTTACCACTAGACCACGGATCCGCTACTCATGCAGACAGGGGGAGGAGTGAACAATAAGTACATGGCTTTGATGCAGACAGGGGGAGGAGTCAACAATTAGTACATGACTATCATACAGACAGGGGGAGGAGTCAACAATAAGTACATGACTTTGATGCAGACAGGGGGAGGAGTCAACAATTAGTACATGACTATCATACAGACAGGGGGAGGAGTCAACAATAAGTACATGGCTTTGATGCAGACAGGGGGAGGAGTCAATTATTAGTATATGACTATCATGCAGACAGGGGGAGGAGTGAACAATAAGTACATGCCTATGATGCAGACAGGGGGAGGAGTCAACAATAAATAATTATAACTTCTGTTACATTTATATCAATGCTGCATTCTGATTGGATAATTTTTTCACATGGCTGTTTTTTTATATTTTCCGATGAACCCACTTCGTATGCAAATTTACACATAAATATTCATGGCGCTACTTTCTGGTCATAAACAAGTTGCCAAAATGACGTTATGTTTTAAGCGAAACTTAATGGCGTTGTTTTTTATTGGTCAATAGCGAAATGACGTTATATTTATTGCGGGAACTTCAACAATATATCCGTTTGACGGAGATGAAACCAAAACTTAAAATAGATTCATACGCTAGATTAAAAAGGACGTTTATGTCCCTTACCACGATAGAATTTCAGCTTTAAGATAATTTTGTGTTGTAATTATAAGAATTGAATAGCATTTTTCTGAATTTCATCGGTGTATGAACTGTCCGGAAAAATACACCTAATTTATGCATAAACGCCATCGGTGTTTATGCAAATTAGGAGTAATTTTCCAGCCAGTTCGTACACAGATGAAATGCAGAAAAATGCTATTTAATTCTTAAGTACATGCCTATGATGCACACAGGGGAAAGAGTCAACAATAAGTACATGCCTATGACACAGACAGGGATACAACAATTTGTACTTATCAGTAATGCATGAGTGATTTCGAACTGAGCTTTTGCAGTTTAACACATTTTAAAAGGGAAAACTTTGCTGCTCAGTAATATGCTCAGCCTTTGGGCTTTCTTAGCCTTACTACTTATTGAACTTGGAGAGAAATGGTCACTTCCCACTTCATAATTTAGGTTTCATAAGTAATGCAAACAAGAGCTGTCGGAGGACAGCGCGCTCGACTATTCGAGTGCTTGACAGTATAACATAAGCCATCATGGGGAATTGTTCACATTCAATAATTTATTAGACGATCTTTAAAAAAATAAAAAAAGGAAAAAAAATCAAATAAATATTTTTGGTGGGGGGGGGAGTTGAGAGGGGGTATAATGTGGGGTGGGTTCATTTGTTAGATGATCTTTCAAAAATAAAAAAAGGAAAATTTTCTATTTATTTATTTTTTTTTTGGGGGGGGGGGGGGGTGAGAGGGGTGGGTATAATGTTGGGTGGGGTTATTTAATAGATGATGTTTAAAAAAAAATGGGGGGATAGGGGGGGTAGGGGGGTGAGAGGGGGGTATAATGTGGGGTGTGGTAATTTATTAGATGAGGTTAAAAACCAAAAAAATAGGGGTGGGGGGAGGTTGGGGGGGGAGGGGTATTGTTTGTGTGAAATCCATAGTGGTATTAAGGTAAGTGTTGTTTTGTCAAAGTAATAATAACATGTGATCATAAATAAAGAAGTTATGGCAATTTAAGTCAAATGTTCAATTATCTAAGTGTAAAAGGGGCCATAGTTATGTCAAAATGCTTGATACAGTGGTCTGCTCTTGTTTATAGGTTGGGGTCATGTTGGCAAACAAGTATGCAACATATAAAAGCAATATGTCAAAGGATATAGGAAATATTTGGGGTAGTATGCAAACTTTAACATAGATTTATCAATAATATGCATATTCTAAGCATAAAAGGGGCAATAATTATGGCAAAATGCTTGATAGAGTTGTCTGCTCTTGTTTATAGGTTGGGGTGATATTGGTAAACAAGTATGCAAAATATGAGAGCAATATGTCAAGGGACAATGAAAATAAATGGGGTAGTACGCAAACTTTAACATTTGCTGCATATTCTTAGTGGAAAAGGGGCCATAACTATGACAAAGTGCTTGATAGAGTTGTCTGCTATTGTTTATAGGTTGGGGTCATGTTGGTAAAAAAAGTATGCAAAATATGAAAGTAATATGTCAAGGGACAAAGAAACTATTTGGGGTAGTATGAAAACTTTAACATTTGCACGTTAACGCAGACGCTAACGCTAACGCAGACGCTCACGCCGGGGTGAGTAGGATAGCTCCACTATATATATTTCATAGATAATAGTCGAGCTAAAAATGGTCTTAAGCTATATGCTGCTTTAGACCAGCCTGTGCATTCACACATTTCAGCTATGATCAGTCCAGCAAGGTTTCGTGGTCTCAATACTAGACAGAGTAGCTCCTGACCAGACTGCAAGTGAAGGGGCCTTAATGAGTTAAAGTTGATTATTCTGATACACTTGAGTCATTGGTCAGTTGCAGGATTCGATACAGACAAATTAACGTATAAATCAAATTGCTATAAAAAACAGCAAGAAAATAATAACTTTAGTATCATCTTATATAAAGTATTAAGTTTTATCAATGGTCAGGTTATTTAACCCTTTCCCACTATGAGGCAAATTGAAAATGGCTATATGCAAACAGCATAAAACCAGAACAGCCTGCGAGTAACTCGCAGTCTGTTCAGGTTTTATGCTGTTTCCTGCTCATCAGTATCTAAGGGTTGGAAATGAAGTCTTTACATCATGAATCTAGTAAGAAAGGTCTTAAATTAAATTTAACTTTCTTAGGAACTACAAACTCATCAAAATACATATCTAAGTGGGACAGGGTTAAGGCTTGAACAGTTCCCAAAGTGTGACTCACGTCTTTCATCTGGTTCTGGGCAGCCCTCAGCTCCATCTGGACATTCCTCATGGACAGTTCAGCCCTCTGTCTTGCCTCCATCTCTCTGCAACCACAACAGAATCAATTTATAAACTCACTTAGACATGTCCCATATAAAACTGTCCAATGGCCAGCTCTGTCATAAGCCAAATTAGCAAATGGCTACATATTAGAAAATTTCGCTCAAGAAATTTCCATTTGGCTATAACATTCTGTCAATAAAACCCAGTAAAACAGATCTCAAATGTGAAGAATTTCTGTGGACAACCGTAAATTTGGCTAAAAATGATTTTGAGCCAAGGATAGCACATCACTATGGGCATTGTCCGCATGTCTCACTGTGAGCATTGTTGACAACATGACTGTGCTATGCATGACTCACTGTGTGTACTGTCCCTCCTTCTTGCTCAGTTGTTCCTTGGTCTTCTTCAACAGCAGCTCTGCATTCTTCTTCTTCTCTTCTTCGTCACTCACCTGGTACCTGGAAACAACATCACAGGAAAATAAATCAAATCAGGAGACTTAACAGTCAACTTTGCCAGCTTAGCCAGTCAAGTTATCTAAACTTTTCTTTAGTAAGCAGCCCTTGTTTTCAAAAAGTCTATGGTTCTGTGCTCCATTTTCACAAGTGGAAACATTATGGTGAAAATGGGGCATTGAAATTTAAAGAAACAAAATGTCTTAACATTCAATACTTAATCATCTTCATGACCTTACTTTATACATACAGGCAAGAGATGTATGATTCATTGAAGACATGACATTAGGACCTTAATTATAACAAACTCATAACTTGGCTTCAGGGACTAAAGTTGTCCAATTGACACATTAAAAATATTGACAAAGAACATTTTAACTGCAGCTCTTGGAACACCGGGCATCGCAAATTTGCGTTAGGCATCGTTCCAGAGTAGCCTGTGCAGAACACACAGGCTATTCAGGAATGACACTGCACTTTTATGGACTTTTTTGTTTTAAGAAAGGCTTTTCTAAACAAAAATCCAGTTTAGCCAAATAACCTGTAGTTCCTGATAAGCCTGTGTGACTGCACAGGCCAATCAGGGAAAATACACATTACCCACATGAATAAATCCCTATTTTCCCATAGACTGGCTCACTTAAAGACTTTAAAATGACCCTCCTAGTCTAGACGCTTCAATAACTACTTACTCCAGTTGTCTAATTTTAGCCTCCAAATCCAACTTGTTCTGTTCCAACACTGATTTCTGATATTTCAAACTGTCCAGAGATCTAAAAATTAATAAATAAGCTCTCATTTATAATTTGCATGCTTCATAAAAATTTTATATAGGCAAGATTGTAGAATTTTTTTCTCTAAATTTATTATAATGAGAATTGCATGTGCTTTACTAAACCTGTAATTTATATGTCTCAATACCAAAGATGGCAAACATTTTTTGTTTAAATGGTTCTCATCAGTTAAGAAAAATGTCTGAATTTTGGCTATGTAATGGAGTCATGTTCTCAGAAAACTTAGTTAAATGTATGTGCTTTAAATGTCATCCCAGTTTAGCTTGTGCAGCTTGCACAAGATTGGAGATTTTCTGCAAAGACTGGATTTTCTCTGTGCAGACTGACCGGCTATTCTGGGATGACACTTTAAGCACATGCATTAAGCCCAGTTTTCCAGAACTAAGCTCACTTGATGTTTTGTCTTACTTTTGAAGACCTGCGCGATCTTTGGTCATCTGTCGCTGCTTCTCTTCAAGGATGTTCTTCTGACTGCGCTCGTACTCGAGCTGTTTACGATGCTCCCTCAGATGTTCTTGTAGCTTTAGCACCGCACTCGAGTCTGGAAATGTCACAAAACCATTGAGCACTGAGTGAATTACTGTGTAGATCTTGTTGTCATTTATGAGCAATAATTTATTTAGCTTTTTTATTGTTATATCAAACATTACACATGCACATAAAAAACAAGGTTTTCAGTTTAAATGAGAAACGCTTTTAGGTCAATAATATGTTTAATCTTTTTATTATTGTTCTTCCCTTTCATTATTATCAAATAATCACTGTATAATTAAATAACTTCCTGACAGATGCATAGTTTTTTAAAGTTCTAATAAGTAACACGTTCTTTTAACAATACTTAACATATTGAAACCTTTCAATTTTTTAGAATTATGGCTAACTATACAAAAATAATATATTTAACTACTAGATATTGTAGCAGGAATGATTATTTTGAAATTATTAAGTCTATTATTACATTATGACATTAACATTGTTAATCCTTTAACCAGTCTATTTAAGTCAATTTTATTTGCTTGCCACTTACTCCTCATGGACATGGTGTTTAGTTGTATAAAATGGTTGCCTTTAAATCTTTTTGTGTTTATGTTAATTGTATGCATAGAACTTTTTGTAATTGAAACTGAGTGTTTTAAGTTCAGACAGGGCCTCTATTTGTAATTGCCTTCTAGGAATTTTAAGCCACAGATTAGTTGAAAATGGGCTTTTCTCGCTTAGACTAAAAGTAATTACTACAAATGTTGACAAGTAAAAGTAATAACCAATGCTTTTCATTTATAACAGTAAATTATGTTAGCTTGTTTTTATGAATCTTGAATTGTTGAGAAATGTTCTCTTGAATATATCCACATAAAAGTACCGTAAATCCACGAATATAATACGCCCTCGTGCATAATACGCACCCCCTAGTTTGGTCATAATTTATCAATAAAAATTGAAAATCTGAGTAAAATACGCACTAAAAAAATCAGTGTCCGAAATCGGCCATTTCCGAAAAAATGTGTCAATATATTTTTGTGTTGTGAAAATAGCAATCAATTTGGTGTTGTAACTATCTGTTTCACAGTAACACCCCGGTATATTGATCGGGATGTGTTATAGTGCTGTTGTTATGACAGTTGCATAATAAATATCTCTGTCTATTGTTTATATTACCATTGATTGTTACCGATAACACACGAGCCCCTTGCTGACATCCGGGTCAAGCAGTCATAATTACAAAAGAAAGAGCAGAGACGCTGTTTTTTTGTTTTCACATTTTATTTAATTTGACAATATTCGGAACGATAATAATTATAATAATAATAAAGTAATAAGAAGACAAAATGGTTACTTCCGTTTTATTAGTTGTCTAGATGAATTATCTTTCCGAAGTGTTACAAACTCGATACTTTATAATTACTTAAAATACAATTAAACAGCTTGTGTTTTTCATGATCTCTTTAATGAAAATACGCTGCTGTCATTAAGGCTAGTTTGGGAGTAAAAAACAAATTAATTAATTATCACCTTTCAATTTAATTCAATCGGCAGACAGGTGATATAGACTCTATTAGCATTATAAAACTAATATTTAATTACCACTCTTTACTTCAGATATGGTAAATATGCGGTAGAAAGATAAATATATTGGTCAGCTAAGAAATATTTATTTACGGGTATTGTCAGTTGTTGTTTTTTTCATTTGCTAATCTCTTTATACTACTTAGCGTCCAGTCGCCATTTTGTAGACAGACGACGATATTAACTGTGTATTCAAAGTATACAGTATCTGCGCTTGAATAACCCAATATTATCCGATAGCTCCTCCCGTTCTCACGTTTCATTCGACAACGTCATTTCATGTGTAAGCGAGCTCATTGTTGATTTGCCAGCTACCATGTGCACTTCAATAACAATAAGGTAAAGCGATGTCTTAATATCGGGTACAGACCGGGTTTCGTTTACTGTTCGAATTGCTAACACTTTCATTAAAACAAAGAGACAAATATAGAAAACCAGTCCGATATATATGGCGGATGTTTTCAATGAAATTTTACTAGATTTTCACATTTTCACAAATAAGATTTTTATATAGCCAAATTCTCAATATTTTCGCAAATGACTCAATGGCGAACGACAGCGCGAGCCCTGTTGCACCCCTTTGATTTAATGGTGTAGTTCAAAATGGCTGCCGCGAAGCGAATAACAGCGATAAAGTTGAAAATTTGCACAGGAAAATTTTTGTTCTGCTCTAAACTCGTATATTATACGCACCCCCTACTTGAAGGAAAAATCGGCAGGTAAAAAAGTGCGTATTATATTCGTAGATTTACGGTATTGTTTAACAAACACACTAAATGTCATGTTATTTTTTTCCCTGTTCATTAGAATCCTGATTAACAGCTTTATATTTAAACAACAAAATAGAAAGCCTGTTAAAATATCAAAATAATTTTAACTATAAAAAAGCAATGAATGTGTGCATTTTACTTACAAACAATTAAATGCTTTAGAGACAACTGTTCTGATGCAAATTAAGTAGCAAACATTACAAATTATTTGTTGAAAAATGTGTAGAAACAGGTCCCACTCACCATTCAGATTCATATTGACCAACATGTCTTTGCCGTATGGGAGATTCTCTGGGCGGTATGAGCTGGAGATGTCTCCGTTCTCTGTGGACGTTACTGAGAGGCCGTCGTCGTCAAATGGCACGTCCAGGCCTGACCGGTACAGGCCCGTGGTGCCCGACAGGTCGGGGAATTGAGACAGGGAGGAGACGTACCCCCTGGAAATGTACAAAAGTGGTGGTATGTGGATTGTTCATTATTGCAAACCAAACACAAATTTCTTTAAAATAAACCTTAACATGAAAAGAGCCTAACATAAATACTTCTTTATTTTACAAATGTATAATTGTCCTAACAGAATGTTTAAATCATTATATTTTAATGATAAAATATTCTTGAGCAAACTTGTATAATCTTTACAATAATTTGTGTTTGTAACTTAATCATAAAACCATCATATTTCTTTTTTTTTAAAATGCTATCAGGTTTAAAATCCTGATTTATTTTAATATACTTGATAACAAAAAAATATACATTTCATTTAAACATATGTCAATACTTCAAATTTTAAGTGATTCCCTAAAACTTCAGACAAAACAGACAATAACAACTTATTACCACCCATCTTTAACAGGAAGTTGAAATTGTTTATTACTAAATTTCTGATGACATCACAAACAATGACATCACTTCCTACCAAGGAAGGTTACTCAGTACCTAATACAATTATCTTCCTTTCTTTTAGCTTAGCTTTTCAAAAATAAATGAATTTATTATTCACAGTTAACAAATTGAATAATATGATCATAGGTGCTATCTAATTTACGGGTAAAAGCCTTTTTAATACCTTTGTAGGGTAATTTTAAATTCATGGTCAGACATTTTCTGTTAATTCCATTTATTTACATCCCAATTAAATTTAACAAATAAATAGAAAGTTTGAATTCATCGCAATTCTTTGTTTGTGGAAGTATCTCCTACAACAATACCAATTATTGGTTTTTCCAAGGAAATGAATGCAAGGGTTTCTTCATTATGCATCACTAACAATGCATTGAGGAATTAGTTACACAAAAAATGTTTAAATTTCACTTTCAACTAAACATATAATATCCTGTATTTAATGAACAAGACTTCACCTATTGAGATATGTTTCTGCATAAGCAGGTATCTTTGTGTATATAGTTATGTACAGTATTATTAAATAATTATGAATTTGTATTTTATATGGATACATGTACTTGATTTTGAAACAGCACACTTTTGTAATTTAACAATATGAATCATAGCTGACTCAGTTGTGTATAGTCCGTTCAGTATATTGTCCAGTGTCCAGCATTGCAAGTAAGGCATCTTGAAATAAAAGTTAGTTGTCTTGTACTTGCAAGTTGGTTTTCTACCCAGCTGTCAGGCAGTTTGGGTCAGTTGTCTGCTCCTTCACCTTATTGTCAACTATTTAGACTGAGAGTCATTTAATTATGTAGACTTGGTAAGTTTTAAGACACACTCCTTATAAATTTGAATGGCTTGTGTTTATTTCAAACTTGCGATTAAAAAAGCTATAGCATAATTTTGAAAAATGAGTTGCGTAAATACTAGTATGCCCTTAAAGTGAAAATGTTAGAATGCATTAAAATGCATTTATCTTACAAACAATAGACTCATGTCATGTACACACTCATGCAACCATAAAGCCAAAGATGAAATAGATAATCATTTAATGTTATACCTATAAACTGTTCAATATTATTGGCTATACAATTGTGAAAAGGCTACTTTTTGGCTTATGAACAGTAACCAGAAAAGACACATAGAAAAAGGTGAAAAAAATCACTGTACAGGTCCCAGTGTCTTTCAACCTTGAGGCTGAACTCACTTTGGGCCACGGACTGGTTGGTCTAGTTCCACCTCATCATCATCTGCACTCTGTCCATCGCTACGCAGAGACATTGCCTTCTGGTTACCAGGTGGGGCACTGACAGGAAGTGGGGGTGGTATGCCTAGCAATGGGGACTCATTGCCGTCTGCTTTAAAGCTTTCACTTGGAAGGACTGACTCAGTGCTGAAAAAGAGAAAGGATTTGGCTGGCATCATATTTCAGGGTGCAGGATCAACAGGGTTTACAAACAGGCTGGACAGAATGTAAACACACCGTTAAGAACTTTATTTTTCGCAAATATCTAAAGTTATTGAAATATAATTGCAAAAATTTTTAGTGCATTTTTTCTTGAATTTTGTGCCAACATCGTAAGATTTAAGAATAAACAAGACTATTGTCAAGCATTATGGTCACGTATCGGTGAAACTCCAGCATTTTCAGCAATATTTCTAGTGTATTTGTTGCCATAGCAAACAGAATTCTTGAAGCATGAACAAAATGAAATGATGTGCATTATCTCCATATTGCCATCTGTCCATGTTTCAAGTTTCAGAAAAAAATATGAAGAACTTTTTAAGTTACAGACAGACTCACAGACTGACGGACACACAGAGCACAAACCATAATTAAGTCCCCTCCGGTTTTACTGGTAGGGGACAATTATCTAATACGTCTAAAATCAGTGACAAAATTTCACATTGCGTGCAGCATTACCGTGAACGTCAATGGGTTACACATAAAACTTTCGGCCAAGAACACAAGCTTATTAAACTAATTTCACATTTCCATAAGCAATATGCAAAACTGTCTTGTGTGCACTAGTTCAAATTTTGGAGAAAAATTATTTTAAAAAGTTATTTGAAGAAAAGCACCACATACCGGTGCTTACATCCATTTATGTTCAAATGTGAACCCCACAAAATCATGTGGCCATGCACCCTGAATTACAATGTCAGTCGATGAAAAGATTTAAATAGTTGACCTAATGCCGAGAAAATGTCTGATTTCATTAAACTGGGACTAGCTGATGTTAAGTACTACAATAATATGTGTATGGCCTTTGAGGATAAATTGTTTAAGCCTTTACCACTCAGATGCAAAGTGAAAATGGCAGTCTGTTAAGGTTTTATGCTGTGTGCCGCTCCTTTTTATCAATGGGTTGATGAAGCCTTTAAAACTTGAATCTAGTAAGAAAGGTCTTTATTTAAATTTATAAGGGACAACAAATGCGTTAAAATACGTTTATAAGTGACAAATGGTTAATTGCAACATGACATAATATCTGAATAAGACTCGAGGTTAAGAAAACATCATAATGCCTGTGTGTCTGTTTTAAAATTTAATACATTGCAATGTTTCTGCAGTGCTAAGCACTTTAAAGTGTTCTCAATTGCATGCTATAATTAATTAGAAATAATGTGTTCTGAAAAGCCATCATAAACATAATTTTCATCAAGTGTTACATAAACAACAGTTAATGCTAATAATTGAGAGCAAAAGTTTGATACAAATAAAACATCAATTTTTTATCTGGGTTAAGATACGTTTCACACCTTCTAACAAAACCATTGAGCAATACCAGAAAATACCCCTTGAATCAAATCATATACAACTCATTGCACATTAATGCCCATAAATCCATCAACCAGTGCATACCTTTCAAAGTATCTACGCAAGTTAGACCTAAGCAGGGCATGGTACTCCAGACGGGCCCTACTCAGCCCCGGGCAGGGCTCACAACAGTCTGTCAACTCCATATCTCAGTCACAACTCACATCTCCCACTCAAAAGTAGCATTACCACATATCACAGAGCAGAAATACACCTTGCACATTGTATCCATGATTATTATTATTCATTACAAGCACCAATCTTTGCATGTTCTCCACATTTCAGATGAACCTGTTGCTAAAATAGTCAATGTTATGAGAAAATGGGTCTTATGCCATATGCGGCCACATTTTAAACTAAACACTCGTGGAGTCTGGGTAGGAGATAAGCTGTCTACTAGAAAGTTAAACGCAAGGTTTCGTGGACTTATTAGCATTTACAATAACAAGCAACATGTGAGCACACTGATTTCTATTCAAAGACCAGTTTGATATTATGATATAGGCAATTTTTTGTGTTTTTGCTTGTACAGTATTTCATTTAATAATGTGTTTCAATAACATTCTACACATGCTGTGCTGTAGTCCAAAGTTTGAAACCACAAAGAATGTTTTCATCTGTTTTAATGATCACTCTCCCATCTCTTAAAAATGTTGCAAAAAATCATATAAAAAACCATTGAGAAAAATATATTCCAACACACAATTTTACATTTGAGCGATAATTCCAATTCAAACGCAGTTGGACAAAAGAACTTCAGGTCTACAGCGGATTGAAGAAGTCATTAGTTTAGGTCCAACTGACATCAAAGATAAGTTAAAACTAGGGATATATAAAGCAGAGACAATATTGACATCTCTAACACTCTTGATCCCCTCTTATCTTGTAAGTTAAGAACACAATAATATATCCCTCATATATCCTACCATGCAAACACAGGTGAGAGTTCAACATTTTATATACTTCACAACTGAAAATTCACAACTTTAACAATGAACAATATCTTCAAGCTTATTTATTTTAAACGAAGATTCGTTTTAAATAAGGACAAAGATGCAAATATGTATGTTAACAATTAATGTTAAAAAAAAGCAATGTATAAGTTGTTCTCGCGGAAAACTTGGCTTAAAGCATGGGCGTTAATTCTGGCGAGCTAGATCTATAGGCTTATCAGTAAGTAGCTTGTGTTCTTTATTTCAAGTATATATTTGAGCCGCTCTTCATGTAGGAGCCTAGAGTATCATCCCTTATTAGCCTGTGCTGTTTGCACAGGCTAATAAGGGATAACACTTTCTGCCTAGAATGGATTTTTGTTAAGAAGTCTGCCTTTCAACAAAATATTTCATAAAAGTGGAAAGTGTCGTCCCTGATTAGCCGGTGGGGACTGCACAGGCTAATCTGGGACAATACTTAATAAAGCACATGCATTAAGTCTGTTTTTTTTCCAGAGGGTAACTCAGTATAATACAAATATACATAGCTTTATCGCTTGTGTATAATACAAATATACATAGCTTTATCGCTTGTGTATAATACAAATATACATAGCTTTATCGCTTGTGTATTTTTTATCTTTTATCAATTTAAATCTATATGTGTATTGTACTTTAACAGAGTGTGTATGCTTACATTTATGGACAAAAAAACTAGATATAAAAATAAAAGAAAAAATCCTGCACATAATCCAATGTTATTTTGTATCAAAACTGCACAAACACGTAAAGTGTGTTTTCATAACAGAGATTCCTAATCAGAAATATTTGCCCAAAAGAAATTGGAATCCAGTTGATAAGCACTCAATATATATACAATTAAACCCAATTCTTAGTTATCAAAGCAGCTCCTTAAAAAGGAATAACTCATTATTTATCAAGCGTAATATTTGTTAAGTCTACAGGATTACACAAACACATTCAAAAAATCCAAAAAGATAACCGTTATGTATCCAAATGAATACAAAGTAAATACGATACTATTGCACAAGGAAAAGCAAACATGGACAACAAAGACGTTTACTATAAAACTAAAGTGGCTGTCAATAAATGAAATGAGTCGTTGAAAAAACAATACAGGTGAACATTCCTTGTGTTTGGGATCACAAGCCATGGAGTTGACAGACATATCTACCGAAGGACACCTTTATCTGATAGTCTTAAATTACAATTAATTGTATTTTAGGATCGAAGTTTAGCATTTCCCTATTGTTTCTTGAAAAACAAAGCATTTTTATGTGATTTCATGAAAACCCATTTAACAGTAGAAGGATTGATTAGACAACAGGTTATATAATAATAATACACTGTGTAAAACATTATTATCTTGTCATCCAGTGTCAATTTGATACAGTTAATTAATACTTTTTATTGCAGAAAGTGATATTAATGCATACACATTGATTACGAGTCTGTTGCACTAATGAAATTTTCCACAAAATGCATAGTTTATTAACAGCATCAGGTTCTTTGAATCAATAAATAAAATTTATATTCCCTAGTTGTTTTTTTATCTCGAAATTAACAATAATTTTTTTTTAAATAATATCAATCACAAAATTAACTGCATAACAATATATAAATACTCTTACCATTAATAAATATAATCCATTATAATTGAACATATATGTACACATTTCAGCTCCTCTGTAAATCATTGTAGCGTGACCCCACAGTATATCAGTATTGCCCCACCATATGTTCACACTAATTAACTCCTTGCCAATACACTAATAGCATTCACTGCAACCCCCTGGTCCCAACAATAGTCCTGACTTCTTGAGAATACCTTCATATAATATTCATCATCTCCCCGTCTTACGAGTCACTTGTTTGCAATGATTAATAAATAATTAATTGAGGTGTCCTTCAATCAAAAAGTTTTCCGCTGTAATTTATAATTGTATGTATTTGGTAAAATCCATACTAATGTTATTTGAATAGTTATTTAGTGATATTAACTAAGCAGCTTTGATTTGAGTTCAAGTTATCTGAGGATATCTTAACTTAAGGCTGTGCAGATCAAAAGTTTGGATAATTAATTTGGTAAACATTGCAGCATTGAATGCTTTGGACATACTTGTATATTTGTTTAAGCCTACACTGTAAACAAAAATATTAAATACAGCATTAAACAATACAGTGTTTGAATGATCAAGTCTATAAGAAGAGTTGGCACAATGTAAATTCCTTTAATTTGACAATGTGAAGCTTGGTTATGTAAGAAAATAAACATGCCATAGTAGTGTGTTAAATTACGATCTAACAATTCAAAAACATTATCCGTTACCTTTCATTATTACAAAAAACTAATACTTCTATAAAAAAAATTGTGACGATCAATATTGGGATTGAACGATGTTTAGTTGAGGTAGAGATGTAGCACAAAAAAGCACTTTCATATGAAATGAGCCAAAAAAAACAAAAAATGTTTACAACAGAGAAGTGAATATTGCAGCTAATATAAATTTACAGAGATGTTTGCCTTGTTTAAAGTGAATATTGCAGCAAATATAAATTTAGAGTGATTTTGCCTTGTTTGAAGTGAATATTGCAGCAAATATTTTTTAATTTTTTTTAATTTAATTTTATTTTTTAAATTTACAGTGATGTTTGCCTTGTTTGAAGTGAATATTGCAGCAAATATAAATTTACAGTGATGTTTGCCTTGTTTGAAGTAAATATTGCAGCAAATATAAATTTACAGTGATGTTTGCACTCTTTGAAGTGAATATTGCAGCATTGCAGCAAATATAAATTTACAGTGATGTTTGCCTTGTTTGAAGTTAATATTGCAGCAAATATAAATTTATAGCAAATATAAATTTACAGTGATGTTTGCCTTGTTTGAAGTGAATATTGCAGCAAATATAAATTTATAGTGGTGTTTGCCTTGTTTGAAGTGAATATTGCAGTAAATATAAATTTATATTTTATTGTTTGCCTAATATGTTTATAACCCTTTTAGTCCCGGTTTTTATTTGAGGTCATCCACAGTAATCTGCTAAGATGCAATAGTAGCGGATCAGTGGTCTAGTGGTAACACACTGGCTTCACAATCCAGAGATCGCTGGTTCGATCCCCCGCTGCACCTAACCTACTAACTCGTCTTTCGCATGAGATGTTAAACCGAGGTGCAGTGTACTAGGTGCTATACACCGGGCACTTAAAGACCCAGGGTCACCTCTGGAATGTGTGTCTCCTGTATCTTGCACTATCCCCCGTAACCAACTAACACGTCTTTCTGGGGGCGATGGCCATATGGGAGACAATCCCGGTGCACTCGATAAAAAATAATGAAGAAGAATAAGATGCAATATTGCCCAGTCAATAAAAATAGTCAATTATACTGTGCAGTCCAAACAGTTAATCCCTTTATCAGTCCTGATAACAACAATATCCATTACATAAGTGTCAACGTGGAGCAGACATTATCACCAATAAGCAATTTATTGACTTTTGTCATGCTTTTGGTTTTGGTGTGTTTTTTAATATTTTAATTTGCAGAAATTGCTGATAAGTGTATTGCTTTGATTTAAAAAATGGCAATCTCTTTGCTGTTGTTTTTATTTAAATTTGAATAAGAGTTATCACACACTTATTTTTGTAACTTTTGAAGGTAAGCTTGAAATAAATTTACACCATTGTGAGAATTATAAATAGCTTGTTGATTTTTTGCACATTTGTGTATTCTGCTTATTTTGAGTCGGGCGGACAAATCTGTGGCTGAATAAAGTCCCTATCACAGGTTTTCACAACCTGCACAAAAAACAAGCAAAGGTTTAAATTTACACATTCCCAAAAGCAGTTAGGGGAAATCCCAGTAAATTCGGACAAAGGTATAAATACGGACACTTAGAATACAATGACGTTGAAGTAAAAAATAAACCATTGTATGATGTTTAAACTTTTCGCTTGTAAATCTTTGGGTTCCATGCGCCAGCGTCGGTAGCAACCTGATGACGTCACTGTTGCTAGGTACAAAATACGCATGCGTAAAGAACCTGCGCGCTCATCCTTTTCCGTTTGAAGACAAAAGTTTCAAAGCGGGAGAATTCAAACACCGGTACTAAACACTATTTTTTTCTTACATTTCCACGTTTAATATATTTGATTTATCTTTTAAACATTTACAGTTTAATGTGTTTATATGCAGAACCTTTCATTTCCATATTCTTATTCTATTTAATATGAAAAAAATGAACAAATAAAGTGTCTGTAATTCACCGCATAATTTTATTGCATGATAGGGATAATACGGACAGCATTTTTTGTCTTTTGTCTTTTCAAATCAACTGGTGATGGGCATGCAATTACTTGATATCATATTATATTTGATAGAAACTGTAAATTAAATAGAGAATAATAGGTTAGTGTTGATTATAGATCAGGTTTATCGTGCGAGGCTTAGAAAACAAAAAGCACGAGCCTTGGCGCGTGCTTTTTCCTTTTCGTGCCAAGCGTGATTAACCTGATCTATAATCAACACTTATATATTATTCTATTAATATCTCACTTTTTATTCAGTAAACCTTTTCATTTAAACAAAATTAGTTTAAATAACTGGATAATTTCGCTGGATTTATGACGTTATTTTGTCGAACAAATGACGTCATTTCGTGCCGCGGTTTATAGCAGAAATTGTATCAAAGGGGCTTTAATCAACCAAAATCGCTGTAAAAGTGGGATAAGTATGCTTTAAATCTATCAAAATGTATTTTATGTTGTCACTTTATTTTTAAAGCCTGTCTTTCAATTGATATTTCAGAAATGCCTAAAAAGTATGTCCATACAAAGAGAGGCAACACTATGAGGTATAGTGTTTCCAATCTCCAGAAAGCTGTTGATGCCGTCCAATCTAAACAACTTAGCATAAGGAAGGCCAGTGAAACGTTTGCGGTGCCCAAATCTACCATAGCAGACAGGATAACGGGGAAACATGCTGTATCCGTTACTCACGGGAGACCACCAGCATTAGACCCAGCCCTAGAAATGAAAATTGTAGATGCAGTAAAAAGATCGGCACAGCTTGGCATTGGTCTCAGTCGAAAACAGATCATACTAAGGGCTAATGTCCTCTGTCAGCTGACAAAGATCCAATCGAGCTATAGTAAATTCCAGGCAGGGAAGGACTGGTGGAAGGGTGTGTGTAACCGGCACAAAGAGCTAGTGGTGAGGAAACCTGAGAAGTTAGCTTCAACAAGATCAAGAATGATGAATAACGAAGTTATCGGAAAGTACTTCGATGATCTTGAAAAGTTTGTTTTTGATCTAAACTTATCTGAACATCCAGAAAGAATATGGAACGCCGACGAAACCTGGTTCAACTTCGAGCATAAACCAGTGAAGATCGTAGGGTAGAAAGGACAGCGAAGAGTGATCAGTAAGACCAATCGATCTACTAATATTACAACTATGGCCTGCGCTAATGGTACAGGTCAAGCCATGCCGCCCCTTCTTATAGCAAAAGGAAAAACCCAGAGATGCCTGCACTCTTTCAATACAACTGCTGGTCCCAGTGACACTGTATGGACCTATCAAAAGAATGGTTGGATGAAAGACAGCATTGGTGAAACCTCAACTTCTGATTATCGATGGACATTCAAGCCATGAGTCACTATCAATCATTGAAAGGGCCATTGAAGAAAAAATCACGCTGCTCACATTTCCTCCCCAATTGCACGCATTATCTCCAGCATCTGGACAGATAAGTTTTCGGGCCTCTCAAGCGCGCCTACAATGAAGCATGTTCGTCCTTCATGCAAGACAACACACTTCATCTGGTCAACAAGTAGTCTTTTCCGGCGCTGTTGAAAGCTGCATGGGAACAAAATGTAAACGTGTCCAACATCATTGAGGGGTTTCGAGCATGTGGTATCGTACCCCTGAACAGACATGCCGTACCAATCACAGTATTTGACAGAAGTAAGCCGACCGACGTCAGAATTGACCAATAAAACCTCCAAACTCCAAGTCATATGGCCTCTCATTCAATTCATGCTGAGCCCACATCTTCCACATCTCAAAGTTTATTGATTGGAAAGGCAGGCACAGCCCATTGCTCACAACGAAGAAACTTTGTTAGCAACCCCATTGAGCTCTGAGCCTGTCATTGACACGTCTTCCACATCTCAAACCTCGTTGATTGGAGGTCAGGCACAACCCATTGCTCACTATGAAGAAACTTTGATAGCAACCCATCGAGCTCTGAGCCTGTCATTGACATAAGTGATCCTGCGCAACTGCTTGATCTGATGTCAAGTCATTCATTCGTCGAAGAATTGGGCTACCTTGAGCATGATAATGAGTGGATATTGGTGAGCAACTCATCTGTGGGTATTTCGTATTAAGAGGAAGTTGTTGATCAGTTATTCACCCAGAAACATGTAGTAAGTAGACCAGCAACATCAGGGAAGAAGTCAACTGGTCATAAACTGCTTACAAGTCTTGAAATATTAGAAGAAAAGAAACAACAGCAGGCTAAGAAGATCGAGAAAGAGTTAAAGGCCAAAATAAGAAAGGCTTCCAAAGAAATAAGACAGCTGCTAAGCAAAACACAGGAGCACCAAAAGCCTCTATAAAATCTGCAAAGGCACAAACAGAGAAAGACGTCAACATATAAAATGTTATAACTGACCCGTCATTATTCTTTTGATAGAGGTACAATAGCTATTTCGGTTAGTTTTATCACGCTCCGTGGTTTTAGTGAATAGCGTTAACATAAGACACGTTTAGTGTAAAGGAACATATTTCATAGTGTATCATAATTTCATAACTTCACATTGTATTGTTAAATTTATTAATAAGTTAACGAAACAAACATGAAATTATTAATTGTATTTGATTGTTTTTGACAAGTAAAAAAAATTAACCTGTTGAATTACAAGATGTTTTTGTTCTTTTGTAAAAAGATTTATATGTACGTATTTTTCCTTTATAAATTATATATGTCCGTATTTCCCTTCTCTGTCCGTGTTTTCCCGCTAATGTCCATAATATCCCCATTTCATATAGGCTATAATCTGTGCAATCTTCGTCTATTTTCCGCTGTAACTAGCTTATAATGTAACGTTTATGTCCGAGGTATGGTAATTATCTAGGATACTCGCAAATATCGAAGTCGTAAAACTACACAAAACCGTTTACGACATATGCTTCTTTATGGAGTGCAAAAATCATCCGAATTTCCCCGGATTTCCCCTATCTCAACATGGACGAAGCCGCGATTGATTGTACATGTTCAGGTGAACATGAATTCCCTATCAAAACGTTATTTCCAATGCTATGACCACATGAAAAGATATCCCTGATGGAATTGTTAATTTAAACTTTACTTTAGGATGTCCATAATGGATTAAGATTATTAAATTGAGCAAATTATGCCATTACTAGTTACTTAAAAGTTAAATTTTTATTAGTTTATTTCAGTCACATTCAATTAAATGTGTCAACTAAGTAACAAGTTTGCAGCGTGGAGTTAATTGTGTCAAACATTGTTAAAAGGAAAGTGTGTGAAAGCAAACTAATAAAAATGATATTTGTAACCATTTTTTCAAAAGATTTTTTCATAAGATAGATTACTTAGGATGGTATTATTTTTATTTTTTTATTTTTTTTGCATCAACTTCAATAACGTGTCTTCCTAAATGAATATACAAATAAACACCATACATGTTTGTTAGCATCCAACTAGACAAGGAGAATGCACAAATTAATTGCCCTTTGCTCGTTTCACTATTTAGTCATGTCTCCGGTAATATGCAGTCCATTAATTGTTGTATAATATCATGCAAATGACAAGCTAACATCCATGTATGTCCGTTGCATGCGTCATATTACATTGTTATCTTTTTCATGAACACGCCTATAAATAAATCCTACCTTCTTTATCATAAATATACCTAATAATAATTTAAAATACACAAACATATACTAGAACATGTTTATTCATAGCTGTTAAAGCAATCTCAACAACTTTGGGAAAACTCTTCTACCTCATTGATACAGCAACACTGACCCATTATCAGGGATCATATTTTCCCGCAACATCAATCGGCCCGGATTTAAATGGGGAAAAAGTGTCTGAAAATTTATATCCGAAATCATGACAAATTACGTTAAAATATATACCATTGATTTTGCTATTCATGAAGATGGTATAATAAATGTACAAGTTAAATTCCCTTAGCATTATTTTTAAACGGAACATACGAGTTTTCTCATTTTGTTTTATCATTTGCTATTTCATTGACATTGGTTGTTTTGTGTGCTGTTTTATCTGACTGTTTTTCATCGTTGTCAATATTATTAGTCTGTGTAAATCTATACCGATGTTTTAAATCGTTGTCAACTCTATAATAGCTTACAAACATGCATTGAACCAAACAAATGTCTGTGCGTAGGTTTGTTACTGACAATAACAAAACCAACAAGCAAATTCGTTGAATTGATATCCCCCGCCTATATACTTCTGGACACAAAAGTGTTATATTTGACACTAAAAAAGCATTTTTTTAAGATACAAAGGGCCATAACTCTGTTATTATCAGATGGTGTACAATGCCATTTGGGGTGCATCATCCTATTATCAATATATATACTCATACCAAGTTTCAATGAAATCCGCAAAAGGACTTCCAAGATATGGCTCCTGACACAAAAGTGGCGGACAGACGGACAGCCGGACGGACAGCGCCAAAACAATATCCCTCCGCCTCTGGCGGGGGATATATACTCGTACCAAGTTTCAATGAAATCTGCCAAAGCACTTCCAAGATATGGCTCCAGACACAAAAGTGCCTATAGTAAAAAGCATTTTTTCAAGATACAAAGGACCATAACTCTGTTTTTAACAGATGGTATACAATGCCATTTGGCATGCATCATCCTCTTATGCATATATATATGCATACCAAGTTTCAATGAAATCCGCCAAAGCACTTCCAAGATATGGCTCCGGACACAAAAGTGCCTATAGTAAAAAGCATTTTTTCAAGATACAAAGGGCCATAACTCTGTTTTTAACAGATGGTGTACAATGCCATTTGGCGTGCATCATCCTCTTATGCATATATATACTCATACGAAGTTTCAATGAAATCCGCCAAAGCACTTCCAAGATATGGCTCCGGACACAAAAGTGCCGGACGGACAGAAGGACAGCCGGACGGACGGACGGACAACGCCAAAACAAAATCCCTCCGCCTCTGGCGGGGGATAACTCTGGTGGGGGATAAATGGTTAAGATATAATTCATGTACGTTATAGTTTTTTTTTATGTGAAGTTCCGCCCATAAAAAATAACTTTCGGCTGTTCTGTCGATCAGACTTTTATTTATTCATTGCCGAATTATTACGCTGGTGGAAAATGTATCGGCATATTTTGTTTAATTACAGCGCGTGCTTTCAGTGAATAAGGTCCGCCTATAATTATTGCAGAATATCCGATTTTTTTCTTTGTTTATATGACAGTTTACTGTATCATGCATGAAATGCACAATTTCCACGACGATAACATCTCCGAAGTAACTGTCAACGATTTTATCCTGGGCGAGTACACCTTACACCTTAGGTATAAGCCAGTGAAATTATTGATTGATATTGACACGGGGTTATTCGCGCGTGACTAATACACAGATGCACGAATCTTCGCTGCTTGGGGCCATACTCTGATACTAGTCGGCTGACGTGCAATAATCTGGTCCTGACCGGTTAAGAGACTGCAGCGAATGGTTTATCACACCTAATCGAGGTAAGAATGTAATTAGGGTGTGCATTGTGTAATAGATTTCATGACATTGGAATTTTAGCAAACAGAATCAGACCGACAATTTGAGATTTTCCATCGGTCTTTCATGACCTCAATCCGTCTAGGACCGACAAAACCGACAAAAATATGATCCCTGCTCATTATATCCGCCAATGCTTGTTTCATAAAAATAACATCTGTTATTATTATTGTTAGTGATTTTGAAAGGATTTTAAATGTGTCATAATTGTTTCTACCTATCTATTTGGAGTTTTTGTTTTCTGTGATCAAGCCCATTCTAGAGACAGTTGTTTTTTTGAGAAACTGTAATGGGGATACATCTTGGTTCCAACATGTTTTAACACATTCAACCAATATGTCAAATTTCCTCATTGAGGGCTTTAAAGTCCAACCAACCATTGTATTAAACCATGTATTTATAGTTAACCCTTTACCACTTTGATACATATTTTCACGCATTTTTAGTCCCTTACAAAGTTATATTTTATTAAAGGCCTTTCTTATTAAATTTAAGCTTTAAAGGCTTTCTCTCCAACCCTGTGATACTGATAAGTAGCAAACAGCATAAAACCTGAACAGACTGCAAGTTAATTACTCACAGGCTGTTCTTGTTTTATGCTGTTTGCACATAGCCATTTTCACTTTGCTCCTGAGTGGGAAAGGGTAAAATGTGCAATTATCTACCAAAACATTTCATCATTAATTCATGTGCAATTATATCAGTCCATCGAGATAATCACAGCCATCAAGTCTATATCTGTACATCAAGCCCCAATATCTGTGTGGCATTAGCTTATGATGCTGCTAAAATAGGCAATACCTAGAGCTTGTAAGAGTGTGTTGAGGTATCAAACAATATCAAACAATTTGGGTTGTTATGTTGCTAATGAACCTGTTTGTTTCTCACGATGTAAAACTAAAAAGATGGCCTGTTTATGTTATGTGTTTTTATCATAATGATAATAGTTTCAAAGTTTTCATTCATATAAAATACTTTTCTGTCTAAGAGTTCTACAACTGCACAATTTTTCCAGGAATGACAAACACCAAATCACTGCTCATAAAGCATCAAAGCTGATGACGATAAACTTAAAACTTAATGCATACAATTGATACAATTATACTAGTCTCTGGGTGTTTCATGTGTTATGAAGGTATATTGATATTGAACCAGTACACTTTCAAATACAGGTGAGAAGTTTTTTTAATCTACAATTTTGCAAACAAAAATTATTGGAATTCATATAAAATTAGAAAACTTTGTCTTCAATGTTTACGTCAGTCCAAAAAACTTTAACCTGGCTATATAGTATAAATGCAAATTTATAAGTGTAAAACGGTTCCCAATTTGACAAAATCTCTCAATACATTCATAGCTTTCTGAAAAATGTTAACTTAGCAAAGACCTTGACACTGATGTGATAGCAAGCAGGATAGCTTGCCTTTTCTTTGTAAAGTCATAATAAAATTCACATGAAAGAAAGTAAACAAAAAATGGTCTCCTACCGTAACACTGGCAAAGACGTGGCTGCCATGACACGGCTAGTAGACTGTGCCACAACAACAGTTTCCTTGACCTGTTCTTCTCTTGTTTCAGGCATCACTGCATTCTCTATATCATCATCGCTTGAAAACTCGCCATCTTGGCCACCATTTTGGAATCTTCCTACTAGAGATTCCCTCTGTGGGGATTCCACATGGAATTTCCTCTCTGAGGAATCCCTCTCTGGAGCTTTGTTTAGGACATTCATTGTGGGGGAATCAACAGGGAAATCCCCTGGGAATTCTTTGCGTGGTGAGGACATGTCAAGGTCGTTGCTGACCTCTTCTTCAATCTCCTCCACCTCCACATCTGAGTCATCATCGTAAAACATGCCCTGGGGATGGAATAAACCATTAAGATAGACACCAGTGACATAAAATAAAGTAGACTAAGAATTTACCATATTTGTGCAAAATAAATCAACATAGAACACTGTCTTCAAACCAGTGAAGACAACAATAGGGCGATTTCGATACCTAAACTGTGCACTTGAGATCCATAGGCCGCATGGAGTCTCAGTAATTAAAAACAATTTAGGGACAATTTCTGTACCTATACTCCTACATAAAAAATAACACAAGCAAAATGGGCAATATTCCAATACTTTATATTATTCAAATAACATTCAAGTTTTTGTTGTCATACCTAGAATTTTTACAATTGAAATTGATTTTTCTTCCATGTGAAAAGAACACGGTATTTTTATTTCTGAAATGTAATAAAAACATCTGCCCTTAACCTTTACTTTTCAATGGACACAACTTTCCTTAAATAATGTCTTAAAGTCAATCTCACCTTGGGCACATGCTGATTCATCTTGCCGGGTGCGGCTAACTGTCTCACATTTCGAGGGGAGGGGCTTTCATGGTCCCCAAACTGCGCCGGGCTCTCGTTCTCAATCTCACCCAACTGTGAAAAGTTACATTTAGATCTTTCCAACTGTGGAAAAAGTTACATTTAGATCTTTCCATGGGAAAACTGGGCTTAATGCATGTGAAAAATAAGTGAAAATTTGGTAGTAAATTGTTTACATTTGTTAAACCTTCACCACGCCTTATAAAGAATAATCTATACTATCTATTCCAACTGATTAAACAACAAAAACAACTTTACACCAAAGTATTACATGAGCAATAAAATTAGCTGACATTTAATATATTGAGCACAAACAGTATCTGCAAGCAAAGCAATAATATAATATTATATTGATTAAATTTATAATTTAAATTCATAAAACAGAAATTATGTGAGTTATAAGTACCAACCAATATGGACAATGCAAGAGGAGACACAGAAAATGACAGCATTCTTTTAATTATTATAACTCTTTTTAAAGGGACTGTCCACCACGACGACGAAGAAAAGAAAAGTTGTAAAATACCGTATTTTTTTACGATTATTAGTTTATATTGATAAAAATATCACGACTGGTATATTACATTACTTGAAAGTAGTTGTTACGTTTTCATATTTTCAGTATATTTGGTAATAAATTTTACTGGGTATGTCTACAAGGTAACAACCAGTTAACTATAAATAACGCCAGTAGATTGATCATCATCGTCACGTGGTAAACCCAGGAATGCAAATTGTACACGCGTTGTGAATTGTATATATCTAATATATAAAATGATCAATCTACTTGCGTTATTATAGTGTGTACATCGTTATGTAACCTATTTTTGCGATGTACTTTTGATTTCACATCGCCAAATTTTATTACCAAATAAACTGAAAATATAAAAAAATTTCAAGTAATGTAATATACAAGTCGTGGTATTTTTATCAATATAAACTAATAATTGTAAGAAAATACGGTATTTTAGAACTTTTCTTTTTTTGTCATTCGTGGATGACAGTCCCTTTAAGATATCTGTTGTAACAAAAACTAAGAAATTCAACTTACATCCATTTATTATAGAATTTTAAAATTCACAAGATATAATTCACTTTAAAGTAGAAAACTAATAAACTCAAACCAACTCCACTTTAATCCAAAAATATAATAAGTGTCATATCCCACTGATTCCTGTCTGAGACCTTATTAATAAATGTTTCACATCTTTAATTAAGACAAAAAAGTATCAGATGCTTAACCCTTTCCAACTCATAAGCAAATAAAAAATGGCTATGTGCAAACAGCATAAACCAGAACAGGCTGCGAGTAACTCAGTCTGTTCAGGTTTTATGCTGTTTACTGCTCATCAGTTTCTATCGGTTGGAAATGAAGCCTTTAAAATTTGAATCTAGTAAAAAAAGGTCTTAAATTAAATGTAACTTTCTGAGGGACTACAAATGTGTCAAAATAGGTATTTAAGCAGTAAAGGTTTAAAGCATCAATAACCTTGATAGTGGATGCTTTGGCTTTGGCAAAGATTACAAGAGCTTTGTCACAAATGTGACTATTACCATGCACTGCTTTGACAGCTAGGTTTAGATACGTATTTTAACGCATTTGTAGTCCCTTAGAAAGTTTAATTAAATTTAAGGCCTTTCGTACTACATCCAAGTTATAAAGGCTTCATTTCAAACACTTAGTTACTGATGAACAGCAAACAGCATAAAACCTGAACAGACTGTGAGTAACTCATAGGCTGTTCTGGTTTTATGCTGGTTGCAAAAGTCATTTTCACTTTGCTTCTTAAGGGGCCCAGGGTTAAGGGCACAAAACTCAGGCATGTGTGTCTCATTGGGTATGAACAATGTATCTTGCACGTTTAAACTTCATGAGGACGACATAGTCATTTTGAACTTCAATCTCTTATTCAACCGTTGAAGAAGACCTAACTGATTTACAAACCAGAAGAGTGACTCCAATATACCCACTCCCTGTAAGACAATAGCCATTGCAACAGCGTGTGACCTAGACCTACCTGTACAGGGGTACGACCTGCGCGGGGGGAGAGAGGGGCAGGCTTTATAAACCTTGTAACTTGCAACTTGGGCGGAGGTTTCTTAAGCTCTCGCTAAAAACATCATCAAGTTAGACACGTTACTACACCGTGAGCACACAAAGGGGGTTGGGAAATGACCATAGACTAGTTCTGACAAAACTGGGCTTAATGCATGTGCGTAAAGTGTCGTCCAACATTTGCCTGTGCAGGCAACACAGGCTTTTTTTGTTTATTTTTCATTTTTAAGAAGTCTCTACTTAGAGACAAACTGCACAGGCTAATCTGGGGAGATACATGCAAACATTTAGCACAGTTTTCCCCAAAACCAGGCTCTCATGGAATGAGCTGGTGTAAAGTGGCACTTGAAATAAGATTCTTTTTTTCAAAATTTCTTGATTACAAACAGTATCTACATTGCATAAATGACTTTAAGTAAGCATGATTGAAATCACTGTTTTAAAAAAAACACACTACTTAAACAAGACAGATGTATGTTGTTCACTTGAAAAGTCTACGTGTCAGAATTAAAATTGTTTTGTGAACCCAATAAATGTAAACAACATAAGTATTGTTTTGAGTAAATCAATGTTTTAACATTGATTAAATTGTTAGACATGATATAAATAAGACCATTGAAATAACATTTAAGTACCAGTTTAAACACAAACTCAATCCACTGTACTGTGAATTCAGCCACCATTCTAGGACATAAATAAATTAAATCTGCCCAATCCCAGACATTTATTTAATTAAGCTAGACGGTAAACATCACATGTGTCTGCAAGCAAGAATAAGAACTTGGTGTGGATTTTTTTTATTACAAGGACATTATCATTATGAGATTACCCCAAATAAATAATACCTTTGAATGCCAAATAACATAATATTTTCAAAATCATATTAAAGTAACTGAATTCACAGTAGAATATTTTGTGACAGCCTAACAATAACTATTTCTATTACACAAGTGATAAGAATGTTAATGTTGATTATTAAAACAAATTACCAAATCAAAAAATATCATCAATAAATAACAACAAGACCTTTCAATATCATGTAACAAATGCCCCTAAAAAGCTGAAGATGAAAAATAGCAATAACTCTGGCAATAATGACCAAATATAACATTCTTAAATGCTATATGACACCCTTTTTGTGGGCTTAAAAACACATTTATCAATGCAAATTTTAAAGTACTTTTACAAACAAAGGCAGTTGAACGTTTCCACTTTTCAAAATGACTTTAACAAACAAATGATTTTGTTGTATTACCATTTTGTCATTTTAATAAATGACAAACCATTTAAAATGTTTGTTTTTTTTGTTTTTTTTTAAATGCCAAAATACAACCACCAGCGGCACACCATAAGCAGCTACAAACAACATGCATGCAATCTGTTGTTTACTTCCTAGTTTCCAAAGCAACAAAAAAGTAACAGCAACAAATTTATGCAACAACATCTGCTGATATAAATGAACACAGGCTACACAAACTACCCTGTTAGCATTAATTAAATAATTTCATAACCAAAATCAGGAAAAAGCAATTCAACTCAGTTAAATAAAATACAATCAAGTGATCATTAATAACACGCTTAATAAAACAGTCATCTAAATAGTTTCAATAAAAATTGCTTATTTTCTCACATTTTCAACAGTTTTTGTATGTTGATTAATTGTATAACATATCCTTATACAATTTTCCTGATTTAAAATAATTTCTGTTTTGGATATTATTTCACACCAGTTTCAAAAGCCATTGTCCACGTAATAGGTATTTTCACTTATTGAAGAAATATTACAGGCATAACTTTACTTAAATTTAGCTTTAAAATCTAAAGTTTTAGACTTAATGAGTCTAGATTTAAAGTGAGAAAATAAACATTATAATAATATTACATTGCACTTAAAGTGTTAACACTGACAATATATTAGTGGAACTTCAAACATCAGACTCCATATCAGGCCTCATGACTTGAATATTCTTGCGCTCAATTTTAGTCTTATTCTTAAATATATCACCAACAGAAATCAAATCTTAAATGCCAAGAGCATTATTATTGGTCAATATAAAAGCTCAATTGCTATGAGGATTCTCATTGGTCAAACTTAAAGCTCAAATGCTAAGAGAGTTTTCATTGGTCAAAATCATAGCTCAAAAGTTAAAATATTTCTGATAAGTCAAACTCAAATGTTACAAGAATTCTCATTGGTCAATATTTTCAGTAAAGCCTAAGAAAGATATAAGAATTTCATAGTCAAGGGGCCTGGTTCCTTACCGCCCGTGGAGATGTCAGGCTGACCTGGGGTGAGTCAGCAGAGTGCTGTGCTGCATTCTGGGATGGATGGGAGTGGTCAGACAATGGTTGCCGTGCACTGTCTGGCAGGTGGTCACCATCATCAGAGAAATCACTGTCTGAGAATTCCTGGGAACGCTCACGCTGAGGAAACAGGAAAACATATAGACTTGAGCTGCATGCAACCATATCATTATTGTTAAAAATAACACAATTATTGTAAACACGATATTACGGAATTTGACATCAAACTAAACTGTTTAAAGTCAGAAAGTCCATATTAATAACAGAAAACCTTATATAATATCATTGTGTATCACATTATGGTATTTTTTCGGACATTACAGTGAAAATGTTATAAACAGCAAAACCCCCATACCATTCTTCATGTATTTCCAGACATCACCAAGTTCAATAACTTTTCCGATGAAAGAGGAAAATTCTCAAGCCTATTTTTTGCTGATAAAAGATTGACATTTCAACTCAAACTTGGTTCCAAAGTGATTGAATGAAACATTTTGCTACAGTTTTTTAAAAATACAGACCAGAAACAAAAATTTAATTTTACATAAAAGGAATATATAAAAAGAAATTATTTATGTGTGGCTCCACAAAAAATGATGAAACCTTAACATCCCATAGAGATCTCTCAACAAGTGAGCTGATACCCACTGTTAGCTGAAAAGTTCAATGAGCTGATTAAAGGCCCCGTGAGCTAATAATTACTGAAAGCTGAGAAGTCCAATAAGTGGATAATCCCCTGCTTATAGGCCCAGTGAGCTAATAATCCAAGTGAGCTACTTATCTCAGTGAGCTAGTAATCCCAGTGGGCTAGTAATCCAAGTGAGCTAGTAATCCCAGTGATCAAGTAATCCCAGTGATCTCGTTATCCCAGTGAGCTAGTAATCCAAGCGAGCTTATTATCCCAGTGAATTAGTTATCCCAGTGAGCTAGTAATCCCAGTGATCTAGTTATCCCAGTAAATTAGTAATCCCATCCCAGTGAGCTAGTAATCCCAGTGAGCTAGTTATCCAAGTGAGCTGGTGATTCCAGTGAGCTACTTATCCCAGTGAGCTAGTAATCCTAGTAAGCTAGCAATCCCAGTGAGCTAGTAATCCCAGTAAATTAGTAATCCTAGTGAGCTAGTAATCTCAGTGATCAAGTTATCCCAGTGAGCTTGTACTCCAAGTGAGCTACTTATCCCAGTGAACCAGGGCTAGCGCTGGCCCAAAATTTCTTTGAGCCAACCAGTTTTCTTTCTTTGGGGCGCGAAAATGGGTTTTGAAATAATAATATATACTATCAACTTATTTATAGTTCTTTTAATGACCACAAGGGCATATCACATATAATATAACATCCAGTTTTCAATATAGAAATAGTGATTATGGTACTTGTTAAAGTAAAAACATAAGTGATTTTATACATTGTGCACTTAACAGTGGTGTCGATTGTCCCAAATAATTGAAAATCCTGAAAATTAGGCCAGGGGTCTTAGAACCGAAGCCACAGGAACTCAACAGGAATAAAGGGCAGAGTCCCCCCCCCCACCCCACCCAAGCAGAGCCCTTACTGGCCTTAGTTAATTGTTCTTTGTTATAGTCTCTAATTGCATTTTCAGGTGAATAGAATTCGAAATACATGTAATATAAACCATATCGTCCGTATCACCGAATGTGTATTCGTCATTATATTTCTGCTATAAAGAACTTATAAAATAAATTATAATCGACGAAAAATAATGTATCCAAAACGACAGTCCGAAAAATTGTACGCGTTTTGCACTTAAAATCAAATGTGCATATAATTTGATTGAAGAAAATGAAAACCAGTAAATTAGCAAATACGTAATTTATAGAAAATTTGGTTGAAATAATGCTTTACAATAGCATAGTTTGTGGGTAAAAAACCACTTTATTATCACCGTTTAATCTCAAACAATAATTGGCAGAAAGCCAAAAGGTGTAACATCATCGACATAGAACTAATTATTTAATTATAATCCTTAAATTCAGGTCGATAGTCGGTAGAAAGGTGTAGTGTGATCAGCTTAGAAATTATTTGTTGCGCTTTTTTTCATTTTTTTTATGTTTAAATACGACGTTTGCCATCGGTCGAATGACCAAATAGTATGTGTGAGTGAACTCAATATTGATTGGCCAGCTACCACGTGCGCTTCAATAACAATAAGGTCAAGCGATGTCTCATGTTCTGGTGCAGACCGGTTTTCGCTCATTGTTCAAATTGCAAAACACTTTCATTAAAACAAAGAGAAAATATAGAAACCAGTCTGGATTTAAATGGCGGATATTTTCAATGAAATTTTACAAGATTTTAGCATTTTCGCAAATCAGAATTTTCTTGAGCCAAATTCTCAATATTTTCGCAAATGGCTCAAGTGGCGAACGACACCCAAGCCCTGAGTGAACTAGTAATCCCAGTGATCTATTTATCCCAGTGAAATAGTAATCCCAGTGAGCTAGTAATCCCAGTGAGCTAGTAATCCCAGTGAGCTAGTAATCCCAGTGAGCTAGTAATCCCAGGTAGCAAGTTATCCATGTGAGCTAGTTATCCCAGTGAGCTAGTAATCCAAGTGATCTACCTATCCCGGTGAGCTTGTTATCCAAGTGAACAGGTGTTTCCAATGAGCTAGATATCCCAGTGAGCGAGTACTGCAAGTGAGCTAGTTATCCCAGTGAGCTAGAAGTCATAGTGAGCTGGTGATTCCAGTGAGCTACTTATCCCAGTGAGCAAGAAATCCCAGTGAGCTAGTTATCCCAAGAGCTGATGAACCAGTGAGCAGGTGATCCCAGTGAGCAGGTGATCCCAGTGAGCTGGTAATCCAAGTGAGCTAGTTATCCCAGTGAGTTGATGAACCAGTGAGCAGGTGATCCCAGTGAGCTAGTTATCCCAGTGAGCTGGTAATCTATGTGAGCTTGTAATACCAGTGCAATAAAAAACCCTTTCAGCTGAATAGCCCATCTAGCTGTCTCCTCACCTCCAGTTCTTCTTGTGCCTCTCTTTCGAGCTGCCTCTGCCTTCTTTCCTCCTCTTCGTCCCACTGCCTCTGCCTCTCTTCTTCCTCCTCTAACTCTCGCAGCTTCTCGGCCTCCTTTGCCTTAAAACAACATAATCTGCCACTGTTGTAGTATAACAACAACAACATTCACCACAGTTGTATAAG
The DNA here is from genome assembly GCF_020536995.1 of Dreissena polymorpha. NCBI lineage: Eukaryota > Metazoa > Mollusca > Bivalvia > Myida > Dreissenidae > Dreissena > Dreissena polymorpha. The sequence continues at coordinate 162,755,114 of NC_068355.1, forward strand.
AACAACATGAAGACATCCACCACTGTTGTAAAACAACAAGAAACTGTCAGAGACGGGTGATGCTCCCCAAAGTTTTTTTTGTCACAATATTGCACTATATATTCAGATAAAAGGAAGCGTCTTGAGGGCAAAGTAGTTGGGGGGACGATAACTTTTTTTATAGAAAATTTCAAAGGGCCATAACTCTGTGAAAAATCATCCGACCAGAACCCGCTGATAATATGCACATCTCCTCTTGGTAGTGAAGCTTCCCATAAAGTTTTATTGAATTCCGGTCATTAGTTGCTGAGAAATAGTCCGGACAAGAATTGCACTATATGTACTGTTAATGGAAAATTTCAAAAATTTCAAAGGGCCATAACTCTGTGAAAAATCATCTGAGCAGAACCCGCTGATAATATGCACATCTCCTCTTGGTATTGAAGCTTCCCATAAAGTTTCATTGAATTCTGGTCATTAGTTGCTGAGAAATAGACCGGACAAAAATTGTGCACGGATGGACAGACAGACAGACAGACGCACACACGGACAGACAAAGCGGCGACTATATGCTCCCCCCAAAATAAATTTTGGGGGAGCATAACAACATATTCCACTGTTATATAATGACAACAACATCCACCACTAGTATATAACAACAACAACAACATCCACCATAATTGTATAACAACATCCCCAACTGTTGTACAACTTCAACAACATGCACTGTTGTATAACAAAAGCAATACGGACCAATTAAATGTTGGACAAATGAGTCTTCAGACTAAAAATCAACAAGCAAATTCGTTGAATTTATATCCTCCGCCGATATGCGTCTGGACACAAAAGTTTTCTGGACGGATGGACAACGCCCTTTGACCTAAATGTGTGACCTTGACCTTAGCCCCTAGGATTATGGGTGTTGAATGTGAAGCACCCCCAGATGATTGCGAACAACTATGGCAAGTTTCATGGCTCTGGCTCATGTGTTAAAGGAGATAAAGCTCTAAGCCTATATTAAAAAGCATTTGTTCAAGATACAAACGGCCATAACTCCGTTAATAAAAGATGGTGTACAATGCCATTTGGCATGCATCAGCCTCTTATCCATATATATACTCATACCAAGTTTCAATGAAATCTGCCAAAGCACTTCCAAGATAAAGAGCCAGAGAGCCGGACAACGCCAAAACAATATCCCTCCGCCTATGGCGGGGGATAATGAGCCATTTCAAGATTTTGTTAGCAGCACTATACAGCAGTGACTGCACAAGGGTGTAAAATTAATTTTAAACAAAAGCTGAGTTTGTAAACCTGACAATACACAATGGTTATCATACTATTTTTCTAACTATCATTATCTGTAAATTGTCAATTCATTCTTAAATACAAACAACAAGATATGTAATTATTTTTATAACATGACCTACGCTTCAGGAGTGAAATAACTTAATGCTCAATTTTGTTTATTACACGGGTGTTATTACCTTAGTTATATAACTGTGAAATGATGTCATTTTTGTGACAAAATGACGTCATTATTTCAGCGAATTTATTCAGTTAAACTCCTTTACAATGTGAATAAACGGTGAAAAGAGCATAAAATAAAAATAAAATGTGTTGGTCATGTTATAAATATAATCTTAAGTTCGTGGTCATTTTGTATTGAATTTATTAAACTCGTCATCTAAATAAAGATAAAAACTCGGCAAGCTTAGTTTTTTATCTTTATTTAGATGCCTCGTTTAAGAAATTCAATACAAAACGACCACTCATGCTAAATCCTATATGTTTACTCCCAACCCACCAATACTATCAAAATCCCCCCCCCCCCCCAAAACAACGTTCAACTTTCCTCCTACACACCTGTCTGTGTTCTCTCTCCCACCTACACACATGTCTGCGTTCTCTCTCCCACCTACACACCTGTCTGTGTTCTCTCTCCCACCTACACACCTGTCTGTGTTCTCTCTCCCACCTACACACCTGTCTGTGTTCTCTCTCCCACTCGCTCATGGATTCCTCATCACTGACTGTGCTGGTGGTGTGGTCTCGGGCAGTCCGTGGGGTGGTAGGCTCCACTGCCGGAGAGTCCATGCCAGGCCTGGGAGGGTCCATGCCTAGAGGCGGGGTGTCAGCTACCTCACCAACTACAGGGGAGTACGCCCCAGGGTAGCCTGGAACTCCCACAACAAGATGGCCACCATAGTCTTCGTCTGATATGTCCTCATCCTGAAAATACGCCATTCAAACTAGTGTTTGTTTTGGTCAAATTTTTGACGAAATTTGGCTCCTTTCAAAATCTGAAAAATTACATCTGTTTCCAAAATGTCTGACTTTAATTCCAAATTGAAGGTTTAAAAAATAACAAATTAATAAATTTCAACATTTAGCTCATTTTTCTATCCATCTCTATATTTTATCTTGTAAAAATTTTAATTCTTAACTTTTAAGTATTTTTTAGCATTTAAAACCACAAAACCAACTTCTGAATAGTAGGCAACACAATTTTTCCTATCTTAAGGGCCCTGGACCCATTCCAAAATAATGAAAAAAACAACAACCTCCAAACACTGCTGTTACAATTAAATGACCTGAGTATTTAGAAAACAAAAATGTCTACCAAATTTAAAGAAACACTTACATATATAAAATGTCGAAGCTTTTTAAAGGTTTCAAAAATACTTTACAAGAAAGATTTTTGTTCAGTCTGTCCACTTTTTTTGTCTAGCAAATAACAAACTGTTACAAGACTGGATGTACTACATGTACATATTTTTGTAGCTCTTGGAAATTATGGACTTAATGGCGTTGGGTAACAAATATTTCATATTATCTATCGAGCACTTTGTATACATTTCCACTTTTTTAGGTCTTATCTTTGATAATATTGAATAAGTTCAATGTTAAGTTAAAATGAAAGAAACACAAAAAATGAGCCGCATTCTGAAAATAAACAGGCTAAACGCATGTGCGTAGTGTTGTCCCAGATAAGCATTTGAAATATTCACGGATGACACTTTCTGCCTGTCTAGAATTGGTTGTTCAAAGAAGGTTCCTTCTAAAGAGAAATCCAGTCTAGGCATTAAGTGTCTACCTGATTAGCCTGTGCCGAATGAGGCTAAATAAACAAGAAAGAAACACAAGATATATTAGGAAAACAAACAAGATTACCTCAGAGTCCCAGTCTTCATCGTCATCTGCAGGTTCAGTCTGCTTAGTTTCCTTGACAACCACAGTCTCCTTAGCAACCACAGTCCTCTGAGCAGATGTCGATCCAGTCGAAGTGTCATGTGACCCAGGTCGAGGTGGGCTGTCAGAGGGGAGAGGGGAGGCAGTGGAAAATGAGGTCACAACTTCATGAATATGGTCATCTGCTGCCTTTTGCTTGTGGTCTTCATAGTCTTCATCATCATCAAAATCATCTTCATCTTCAATCTCATCCTATGATGGGAAAGCACAGTTATATACAAAAATAACACACACATTCAGTAGTTTAGTCTGAGTGCAATAACAAGGTTTCCTTTTTACTTCAAGTGTTCATTGATTATTTTATTTACTTACAAAATACAATTTTCATACAGAAATGACATATGTCAATAGTGTGAAAATGTCCCCACATTATATGTTTGTCTCAAAACTTCACAAAGGTCAAAAACATGCTCTTTTAGGCCAATTTTCTACTTTTGACCTTCGAGAATGACCTTGACCTTTGTGGTAATGAGACGAATGATACAAACCATACTCCATCTACTCAATGTGGCCATTTGTTGTAAATTAACAATAAATTGCGTGATCAATGACCAAGTTAGTCTGGACATGATGTTTTAGAGCAAAATATGACCTCTGAATACTAAATGTGACTTTGACCTTTGAGGTATTACTAAAAACCACCCATGGTGGTAATTAATAGTAAGTTGGTTCTAAAGAGCATTATGAATAAACAAGTTACAGTACGGAAAGGCTGCTTAATGGCCAAATTTCACCTCTGAACTCTGAGACCTTGACCTTTGAGGTAGCTTGACGAGTGTTACATGAGACACAAAGTGTTATGATGGTTTGCATTTGTGTCAACTTATTGTAATTTCAATCAACATATTGCAGAGTTATGGCAGAGATAGGAATTTGGAGACAAACAAGGGACACAGTGTACAGTGTGACTGCTATACGCCATATTCATTGAAGGGGGGCATATTTTTTTTATTTTGTTCTAATTCTGAAACTTAAATATGTTATAAATATAAAAGTAATTTTGATTTCATTTTCTAAGTACTCAGTGATAAACTATTACATTAATGCTGGTCATGACAAACAAAGAAAAGTATATGACAAATACATTGCAACTGACTTGTTTTTTATGGACTTTGGATGAACCATCTCGTGGAGTGTAACCGTCATCAGTGGAATCCCATTGGCTGGACTGAAATTGGTATTGAATAACTGGGAATAACAATCTAACCAACACAATCTTATAGAGATACTATTCACACACAAATCCCAGGGCAGGTATAAGAGCCATGCTTAAACTGTGCTTAATGCATGAAAGTATCCACACTTTCCACTTAAATGGAATAGTTCATTTAAAGAAAGTCTATTCTCATGAAAATCCAGTCTGAGCAGAAAGAGTCGTCCCTGAATAGCCTCTGCAACTGTACAGGCTCGTCTTGGACAATACTTCAAGCAAATGCATAATGCAAGGTTTCCTAGAGTGCAGCTCATATTTCTGCCCATAAATTAATGGTGCCAACATTGGACACCATTTCCCCAAATACACTTCAACACCGTTATTTCGAAGTCGTCGGGACCGTTAAAAAACTTCGGATTAACGATAATTCGAAATAAACATTTGACAGAAGACTTCTTTGATTCCTTAAAAATAAAACGTTGTGGAATTCGCATGGTTCGGTTACACGCTTACTTAAAAACATAAACTAGTCAGATAGCAATATATTTCTACTCGTAACAAACGGGGGAATAAAACGATTCTTTTTCTTGTTATTTTTTTCTAATTACAGAACATATAAAATAAAACGAATAGCACAAATTATCAGACATACATACATATGCATACATTTTCGGAAATGAATGAACCTTTTTTTTAATAATACGCGATGTCTCTCTGAACACCGGCGTTCGCGCAGACGACAAAGGTGTAATTATTGGCTTTTGACGCGCCACGACAAAGGTGTGAAATTACGCTCAGTATTTTGCAGTTTTGACTTCGGATTAAAGATTGATAATTAGGTGCGAATTATAGTGTTGGGACCAACAGAATCAATTCCAATTAACGATTTCTTCGGTTTAAAGAAGTTCGGATTAACAATGAAATTTTACATAAAACAAACAAGAATCTAAATCGGGACCAGAAAAATACTTCGAAATAATGGTGACTTCGGATTATCGGTGTTCGAAATAACGGTGTTGAAGTGTAAAAGTATACATTGACCCAAAGACAGGCCATTTTGTACATTATACTCCGTACTGAACAGGTCTATGGAATGTCACATAAAACATGAAAGAAATGAAATGTGAATCTAAATTGGAATCATCTTTAACAAATACTTTTTATTCTAAAAATTGCCAGTTGATCAATTTCACCATCTCTGAACTAAACTGTTGTTGTTTCAAATTAAGAATTAAATGCTTTATTGATTGAAATAAAAACATAACCAATTTTCTAAACAACCAAAGTTCATATTCAGTTTCATTTGACTCATAAAGTCATATATCATATTAGTCAAACAGTAAAAGTCACCATTATATGTTACAAATATTATAGTGAGAGGTACAAGGTGAACACGTTTTTAAGAGATAAGTTACAAATGCTGTCAAACAGGGTTTGTGAGTAACAGAGTTATATTATGTCAGGAAGACAGGGCATGTGACGGGGGACACTCCACTCTATTTTGAAAGTAATGTGATGATTAACATTCTGGTGTCCATTTACTCTATTTTGGAATAAATGTGATGGGAGAAATCCACTCATGTTTGGTAACCATATAAAAGGTAACATTCCACTTATTTTTGGAATTCAATTAGTGACAGGTGAAACTCCACACTTTTGAGTAGGCATTTGAAGGGTGATTTTCCACTCATTTAATGAAGGTCTGTTAGGGATAACACTCCACTCATTGTCACCTCGTCCCCTTCGACCGTCTCTACATCACTCTCATCCTTTATTGATGCCTCATTATTGAGAGTATCTTGGGTGGAAGGCTCCGTGCTGGCACGATTGAAGTCATCTTGGCTGGCTGCCACCCTCAAACTTCCCGTGCTGGGCGATTCATTAAACATCCTGGCCACTTCTGTATCTACAGCAAGGATGCCTTGTTGATTAACCTTTTTACTCTGTCCCTGTTTTGGCTTCACCAAATGTTTAGACTTCCTTGCCGAACCATGAGAGCCGAAATCTTCCTGTAGAGATTCCGTGTCCAGAGTGTCCGAGTCTGACAATCCACTTTCGGCCTCAGTGGTGCTTGGTTCATACTCTAGCATGACCCTCGGGGCACTCTTACGATCAATGACCTTCACCACCTCTGCTGACCTTCGACCTTTACCTTCACTAAAACTTCTTTCAAGTTCATTTTTAATGCTTGTCTCCTTCAATTTGACAGAAGCATTTTTAACATCTTCAATAGAATGGATTTCGTCTTCAATTAGCTCTTCAATTTCATCAAAACAATTTTCTTCCTCAGTTTCCTCTGGTTTGAAAATTATGATCGCATCTTCACCAGTAACACCATCATCCTTAACATTGATTTTCTCCATAGTTTCATCTTCAGAATCATTAAAACTGTCAGCACTCTTTCTACTTGCTTCTTTAATTCTAGAAGTCAGCTCATCAGAAAGAGTAAGATCTTTCTCAGCGTTCTCCTCTATGGCTTTCATAGACTTCATTGTTTCCATGAGAACACTACTTGACCTTGACCCTTGCTGACTGAAGTCCGTGGAATCGCTGAACTCGTTAATAACGAGGAGGTTGACCTCTCCAGTGTTTGCAAGCTTATCCTGGAAGCTACTTGCATTTTCTGGTGTTGTGGACTCTGCTAGTATTTCCACTGTGGCTGTGATAGAATCCTCGTTACCAGATAAAACCTGGTAAATATGGGTGACAGATTTAGCAACTAGTTAAACATGTCAAGGATCTACTTTCCCATGCAATTTAACTTAATATTAGTTTTCAGTTGAATTCCCCCAAAAAAGATTTTCAAAGTATATGGCTTTGTTTGCAATCATAATATATATTAATTTAATAAATTTAAAAAATATTTTCAAACAAGAGCATCAGGATGGCCCAGAGAAGCTCACCAGAATTTACAGATTTGTTGATAATTGACCTGGTGACCTAGGTTTTGACCCAACTTGACCCAGATTCAAAATGGCCTTCATATTGTCAAGATACACATTGTGAAATAGTTTAATTAAGACTGAATCATAAATGTGGCCTCTTACGTGGTAAGTGTGATAAAAATTTGACCTGGTGACCTATTTTTGGCAGCACCAGACCCATATTCAAAATTTGCCTAACTATTGACCCATATTCAAAATTTGTCCAACTATTGACCCATATTCAAAATTTGCCTAACTATTGACCCATATTCAAAATTTGCCTAACTATTGACCCATATTCAAAATTTGCCTAACTATTGACCCATATTCAAAATTTGCCTAACTATTGACCCATATTCAAAATTTGCCTAACTATTGACCCATATTCAAAAGTTGCCTAACTATTGAACCATATTCAAAAGTTGCCTAACTATTGACCCATATTCAAAATTTGCCTAACTATTGAACCATATTCAAAATTTGCCTTACTATTGACCCATATTCAAAATTTGCCTAATTTTTGTCAAGATAAACAATCTGACCAGCTTGAGTCATAAATGTGGCCCCTAACATGGTATTATTTTAAAGATGCACCTGGCAACCTAGTTTCTAGATGAATATTTCACAGATTGGTACTTGGTCTAGATATTGTCAAGATGAACATTCTTACCAAGGTTCATCCACATTGAGTCATAAATTTGGCCTCTAGAGTGTAAATGAGCTTAACAATGCACAACCTTACTGCACACAGCTTGAAGAAAGACACAGGTCATACGGTAATCAAATAGCTTATCTTGAGCACTGTTTGAAACTAAAAACAAATTAACACATTCATGGATCTGTGTTAGGAGATTTAAAAAAATTAGACTTCAAAACTAGAAATGTTTAAGAAGGACGTGGATGCCCCGCTATATTTCACTGGACCTTAAATCACTTGATGTGTGCTTTTGGCAATACAGCATGTAACATTTGTTTTAAAAAAACACATCTCAAACATGTGACATTGACCTTTTGGTAAGCACCATAGTTGGTGCATACAACATAGAATCTTGAAAAGATAAAACATTTTACCAATGCAATATATAGAAATACATCTGACTTTCACATGAACATCATCTATCACTAATACAATGCAGGGACTATACATAAACTTTAGTGTCCACTGTGGCCTTGACCCTGAAGTGACCTACATGGTTTTGCACATTGTCCAGATATCAAGATTATTTGTGCCAATTTATTTCAAAACAACATAATGCATGACACATTAATAGTCAATATAAGGACTATGCACTAACTCCAAGTTCCTACTGTGATCTTTACCTTTAAGCGAGCATGGTTCTGAAAGCAACATAATTTATTGTCTTCATATGATGATCAATTGTGCAAAATTACTTTGAAATCCAATTATGCAGACCAAACTTATCGCTCAAACATGGTCTTTCATAATATACAGGTGAGGAAAATGCAAAATTTTAAGAGACCACTGTGACCTTGACCTTGAACCAAGCAAAATGGTTGTTTACGGCAACATGTTGTATTGATTGGATGGCAATTTGTGCCAATTCATTCCTCAATCCCATATTAAAAACAACAAATTATGAGCTTGACACACAAACAAAGATACATACATACAGGCACACACACAAGGACATGTATTACACTATACAGGCACACACACAAGGACATGTATTACACTATACAGGCACACACACAAGGACATGTATTACACTATATGCCCAATCAACATCATCACAGCAGGGGGCATAAAAACCAGACTAAAGTTTTATCACAATCACAAAAAATGACACTTTACATCCATACTAACAAACTTCACCATCCACATTCATCCTTCTACAATACTTGAATTCAGATAAATATATTCCACAATAATATTAACAAGAGAAACCACATAACCGGTGGCAACGCTCGGCTGCGGATGAAGTTTTGAATAAATGAAAGCTTGACAGATTTTTTATTTTTTTAGAGGCAACAGTGACCTTGACCTTTGACCTACTGACCCCAAAATGGGTGTGGCATGTAGAACTCATCAAGGTGCATCTACATATGAAGTTTCAAAGTTGTAGGTGGAAGCACTTTGATTTTAGAGCCAATGTAAAGGTTTAAGCACGACGCGGACAGCGGACGTCAGACAACGAGCTGGCTATGACAATACCTCGGGTTTTCTCCAAAAACGGCCAAGCTAAAAATGATGATATTCTCTTGGTTACAAATACTTTATCAGTCTACCTATTTCTGCAAGACCTCATATACCCTGACATACTCTTTGATCATAACTCTACATTGATATCAACCTGATAAAAAAGTGCCTGAAGGCATTCATATCAGTCAATAGAAGTCTGTCACATTACTGGGAGTTAACTTTAAAGACATTATATCTGGAGCTCGGGATAAAGGTGCGCAGTGCGTTCTTTTCCCATTAAAACGATAAACTGCACATCATTTCTGTAATTCGATGCACACCATTAAGCAATGCGATGTCTGTTGCATATATCTTTTATCTGATAAACTACTCATAGACAAATAATTTGTTTGCTCTTACTGGACTTATGAGGTCGTTCATGAATACAAATCAAAGTAGATTGATCCACGCGTCATCGCTGTAAAGTTTATAAAAGTTGTTGTTGTCATGAAAACTTGTTGATATACAATGCAAAATGTCTTATTTGAACTGACGCAAATTAATTTAATCATATTTTTCAGCTTTGCTTTTGCTTTATTTTGATAATTGAATCCAAAGTTTAATGTTAGCAAGTGTTGTTTTTTTACTGGAATTGTAAACAAAGAGTCAGTTAAAGTCTTCCAAAAATTTCCACTCTGTGTGAATTGACAGTTTGACGTCGTCAAAGGAAAGCTGCTTCCTGTCTGAAGCAATAAAGCGACAAATTTCTCGCCGAAAAAATTGGCAATCATATGTTTGTTCCTCAATGGCAATCATCCAATTTAATGATAGCTCCACCTTTGAATCTTTTGCAGAGAACAGAGGTGGAGTTTAACTGTTAATTGAGCAAGTGTTTTACGCAAGTTGAGTTCCGATTTGCCGAAATTACTTGGCCCTAAGCATTGAAATGACGAATACATTTATCAATGATTTTCCGAGATATACCGATTAGTTCCGATTTACAAATATCTGTACAGTTCCTAACTATGGCGGACGCCCGTGTTAACAAAATTCCTAAACACATACATGTATATCGTAAATAATGGCAGTGTTTTATCGTACTATTTATACTAATCATCAAATTGCAAGGTAATATTATTTGTATCTACTATAATATCCGGTTAGTTTAATATAATTAACATGTTTTACAATATAGTTGCGTCACAGACTTGCAAATAAATTTGATCGGGTCCCAATTTTACTGAAGCTGATTTTCCTATTGTCTGTAATTTTTACCAGAAATAAATCTTGAGAAGTGCCCATTCATTTTTGCAAAGTGTCCATTCAACTTTGTAAGTGCCTATTGTTTTTTTCATCTATGGGGCAGTAATCGCATCAGAGAAAAAATATATTCCGATCTCTGATTTCTAGTAAAAATGTATCAGATTAAACAAAACAAACGATTTGATATAAAGATGTAATAAATTTAAGACACAAAAAGCAACAGAAAAAGCAAAATTGAAATACAAATTAAAGACGCCATGATAAACAATTGAAACGTCATACAACATTTTAATTGTTGTTAAAAATGCAGCGACCTAGATTTTTTTATTTTATTTTTTTTATTTAAAAGTGGGTGAATAGAGGTATGATATTCAGACAAGAGGGCCTAAAAGGTCCAAAGTCGCTCACCTGAGATGACAAGATATTATTGGGATAAATCTTCTGACCAAGTTTCATGAAGATCTGAAAATAAATGTGGCCTCTAGAGTGTTAACAATTAAGGTTTTACTATTGCCATATAAGGATAAATGCCCCACCCCCTGGCAGCCATGTTTTTCAAACAACCCGCATCATTTTTGAACTCGTCCAAGATATTATCGGGATGAATCTTCTGACCAAGTTTCATGAAGATCGGCCAGTAAATGTGGCCTCTAGAGTGTTAACAAGATTTTACTATAGCCATATAAGGAAAAATGCCCCACCCTTGGAAGCCATTTTTTCAAGCAAACATAATTATTTTCAAACTCATCCAAGATATCATTGAGACCAATCTTCAGACCAAATTTCATGAAGATTGGACAATAAATGTGGCCCCTATAGTGTTAACAAGGTTTTACTATAGCCATATATAGCCATATAAGGAAAAATGCCCCACCCCTGGTGGCCATGTTTTTAAAGCAACTAAAACCATTTTCGAACTCATCCAAGATATCATTGGGACAAATCTTCTGACCAACTTTCATGATGATCGGAAAATAAATGTGACCTCTAGAATGTTAACAAGGTTTTACTATAGCCATTTAAGGAAAATAGCCCCGCCCCCGTGGTGGCCATGTTTTTCAACCAACCGGCATCATTTTTTAATTCATCCAAGATATTATTGGGATAAATCTTCTGACCAAGTTTCATGAAGATCTGACTATAAATGTGATCTCTAGAGTGTTAACAAGATTTTACTATAGCCTTATATAGCCATATAAGGAAAAATGCCCGGCCCCTTGGCGGCCATGTTATTCAAGCAACGTAACCATTTTTGAACTCATCCAAGATATCATTAAGACAAATCTTCTGACCATATTTCATCAAGATTGGACAATAAATGTGGCCTCTAGAATGTTAACAAGATTTTACTATAGCCATAAAAGAAAAAATGCCCCGCCCCCTTGCGGCCATGTTTTTAAACCAACCGGCATCATTTTCAGACTCGTCCAAGATATTATTGGGATGAATCTTCTGACCAAGTTTCATTAAGATTGGACAATAAATGTGGCCTCTAGAGTGTTAACAAGATTTTACTATAATAGCCATATACGGTAATTACTCTATGTTTTCGGACACTTAAAAATAATATTTTTTTTTCGTGTCCGAAGACATAGGTACGAAAAATATTCACAACATGCAGGTGTCCGAAAACTTAAGAGTCGAAAATTGAAGTGTCCGAAAATAGCGTCAATTGTATCGACGAGTACCGGTAATAGCATGCGCTTGTAAAATACCATGCCATACAGTATAAATTACAGTTATATATATTTTCACTGCATTTTAAATAATTGTAAATGCTTAAATTATTTGACAGAAAGTTACTACAAGGTTGTACTTTGACCAACGAGTTCAAAGATGAGAATGTGACGTCCCGATACTCGCTAGTATGAACCTGTAATTAACCCCAAAAAAAGCAAACTATGAATTCTGTTTGTTCATTTCAGATAGTTGTTTTCTAACACCTTCCATTGTTCGTAAAACTTGCAAAAGGGTGCATCACACTTTGAAGCGTTTAGTATTTGTCACAGTTATTTTACTTAGAAGGGGTAAGACCATTGCGGTAGATAATTGAACTGTTAATTTGTACTGCCCCTGGTAAGTGTCATAACGCTTATGCTATCGGGCGAAACCATTGTTTAATACCGGTTTACTAGGTTATTTACCCAATGAGGCAATGTAATGGTCCGTTGCCCTCAGGCATGCACCTTCCATGTTTTATGATGTTAATCTGGTTGTAAAACCCCATGATCGAAGTGTCATTAGATATCGAAAACAGGACCGAAATTTGGTAAAATAGCGCTGTAAAATATTCTGTCCGAAAACTTAGAGACATAAATAATGGACGAAAATTGGGTGTCCGAAAATTAAGAGTCATGAAAAATAATTATTTTTGCTAAAAAAAGGGGTGTCCGAAAACTTAGAGTGTCCGAAAACATAAGAGTAATTACGGTAATTATAGCTATATAAGGAAATATGCCCCGCCCCTTGGCAGCCATGTTTTTCAAGCAAAGGTTACCATTTTATAACAAATAAAAGATATCAGTTGAACAAATCTTCTGAGCAAGTTTCATGAAGATCGGAAAATAAATGTGGCCTCTAGTGTAAACAAGGTTTTACTATAGCCATATAAGGAAAAATGCCCCGCCCCCTGGCGGCCATGTTTTTCAGCCAACCGGCAGCATTTTTGAACTCCTCTACGATATTATTGGGATGAATCTTCTGACCAAGTTTCATGAAGATCAGACAATAAATGTAGCCTCTATAGTGTTAACAAGATTTTACTATAGCCGTATAAGGAAAAATGCTCCGCCCCTTGGCAGCCATGTTTTCAAGCAAACGTAACCATTTTCAAACTCATCCAAGATATCATTCAAACTAATCTTCTGACCAAATTTCATGAAGATTGGACAATAAATGTGGCCTCTAGAGATTGAACAAGGCAAATGTTGACGTCGCCTAACGCACGATGGACAAAAGGCGATCACAAAAGCCCACCCTGAGCACGTTTTGCTCAGGTGAGCTAAAAACAGGTCACTACCATATCATTTTGTAATATATCAGGCTTGACATAGATAAAACAGGCTCTGCAAGGGTGGATGTTAATTTACATTAAACCTTACCTTACAAAAGGGTAGTTACCTATTATTCCTTATAATTACTGTTACACATGCAATAGCCTCTACCTAATACAGTGTTAAACATGATATTATAATCAAAATGATGTATGCAAACATGCAATAAGCACCAATACAGTTTTCCAGTTATCATCATTAATCAAATATATTGTTATGTTTGCCAATGTTTCCAGCATGCAAGCATGTTTACCAGTCTCCAAGGAGTTTTTTTCCAAAAATCAAGTGTGAGCTTCAAATAACAGATTACACTCAATTATACAACTATTTAAACAATATGTTTTACACATTCCATTTATAAGATATTTTCCTGGCAGTATATTATAATTTAATTCATAGTTCATAGAATCATAGTTTTAAGTGCCTTCCTTATATGAGATACTAACAAATTAAGTATAAAAATCATCTATTATCAACATTTTCATTGTAGTATTGAGCAATGTTGTGCATAGCCATATACACATAAGGGCCAATCATGAAAACCAATCTCTTAAACACATCTATAAGATTTATAAAGAACATTGAACAATCTTAAATTTGTCAGACAGATCTTAAATGTAACATATCCTACAAAGTAATTCATTTTTTGCAGATTTCAACAAATACATTTAAAGGGGCCTTTTCACAGATTTTGGCATGTTTTGAAGTTTGTCATTAAATGCTTTATATTGATAAATGTAAACATTAAATTTTAAAAGCTCCAGTAAAAAATCACAAATGAAATTTAAAAAAGGAAAAACAAGAAATGTGTTTGTCAGAAACACTATGTCCCCTTCTGCGCCGTTTTTTTTTTGACCTTTGACCTTGAACTTGACCTTTCAGCACTCAAAATGTGCGGCTCCATGAGATACACATGCATGCCAAATATCAAGTTGCTATCTTCAATATTGCATAAGTATTCATAAAATTAGCGATTTTGGCCACATATATTTGACCTCTGACCTTGAAGGATGACCTTGACCTTTCACCACTCAAAATGTGCAGCTCCATGAGATACATATGCATGCCAAATATCAAGTTGCTATCTTCAATATTGCAAAAGTTATTGCAAATGTTAAAGTTTGCGCAAACCAACAGACCAACCAACAGACAGGGCAAAAACAATATGTCCCCCACTATAGTGGGTGGGGGACATAAAAAGTAGCCCGCAGCAGGGCTCGAACCAGTGACTCCCGAAATACTGAATTAAAAACGCATTAGCCAACTGAGCTATCCTGCCAAGCATACATCAGATGCGTATTTTATACGTAATATAAGCAATTTTCGTAGTTTCACAAATTTAAACGACAACAACAGAACTCTCCAAACTATTCAAACTTTCGCATTGCAACGCTTTATAATTTTTAGGTTTTTAAATCGTCAAAAGATGCATATAATGGCTATATTAGACCATGGCAAATGTTCAGTAATACTGTTTCCTCACAAATATCATGACTTAACCGAAAATTTGCGAATCTGAAACAACTTTTTTCAATTTTGTCAATTTACCAAACCATGAAAAGATCCCTTTAAGTGCTATGTTGTGAATTCATAAAAAGTACTTGCAATACAAAGGCTCCATAGCAAAATGCTTAAAGCAACAAGATTGAATACTTGTCAATTTCAGTAAAGATAAACTTATGATTCACCATACATGAGCCTTACTGTGTGAAAACCGGACTTAATGCATGTGTGTTAAGTGTTTCCCAGATAAAGACGTGTTTCTGCACCAGCTCATCAGCAGAGACACTCTGCTTTTGACCGAAAGTGTTGTCACAGGCTAATCTGGAAAGACACTTTATGCACATGCATTAAGCCTGCTATCCCACAGCAAGGTTCACATATGGTACCTGGGCACCTACTATCCCATAGCAAGGTTCACATATGGTACCTGGGCACCTACTATCCCACAGCAAGGTTCACATATGGTACCTGGGCACCTACTATCCCACAGCAAGGTTCACATATGGTACCTGGGCACCTACTATTTTCTCAGCCTGGGACCTTTCTGGGTTCAGCGTGTTCTCCAGATCGCTGTCAACCTCGGGCGACTAAAAATTAAAACAACAATTGCAACTCATTGTTTGGTGAAAAATAATATTGAACCTTGCTTTGGAAAAAAGGGGCTAAATGCATAAGCGTAAGTTTTGAATATATGAAAGCTTGTCAGATTATTATTATTATTTTTTTAGAGGTCACAGTGACCTTGACCTTTGACCTAGTGACCCAAAAATGGGTGCGGCGTGTAGAACTCAATAAGGTGCATCTACATATGAAGTTTTAAAGTTGTAGGTGGAAACACTTTGATTTTAGAGCCAATGTTAAGGTTTTATCACGGCGGACGGCGGATGCCGGATGGTAGACGCCAGATGGCAAGCTGGCTATGACAATACCGTGAGTTTTCTCCTAAAACAGCCAAGCTAACAAGAGATGTGTTTGTCAGAAACACTATGCCCCCTACTGCGCCGCTTAGATTTATTATATAAAATTTTATCATAGGCAGGTTCAGATCCCTTTTCTTGGGTAGGTCACTTTATCAGTATTAAGTGTACATACTTAATATGCAGGTAACTGACAAAGCTTACCCTTTTCAGGGATTTTGCTGCTATTTATAAAAGGCTGTAAAACGGACCAGATCCCAAAGCAAATGGACCCGATCCTAAACCAAAATTGAGAGAAAAAAACTCCTCCTTAATTTATTTTTTTTTTAAAGAAAGAAGTGTCCAATGATAATTATATCTCAATTTTATTTTATAATCATTTAACAAGGTATAGTACTATAATTTACACGAGTTTGTCCTCCTAATTTGATTTATTATAAAGAATTATACTACTTTTCACAAATCAGCGGACTTTGAACACAAATTGCATTTTTTCCGAAAATGGCCAGGAAATAACCTGATCTGTCGATATTTGTTGATAAAAAAAATCCCAATTTGGTCTATTTTTGTAAAAAAAGGGACCAACTTTGACATTTTATCAATTTAAAAAAATCCCAATGAGACCAGACTGCCAAAATGGCAAGGAAACCTCTGCTTTTTCCTGGGTAGGCCACTTTATTAGTGTTTAGTGTACATACTTATAAAGAAACTGACAACTGCTCTATGTGAAGTAAAGGTCAGGGAAGAATGGCCATAGACATACTCTCATGACCAAGCCTCACCCCTGATGTAGCTGCAGAGGCCAGGAATGAACTAGCAATCCTCAAATGTGTAGGTAAGTACTATATCCACAAACACATCAACTACAACACATTAGCTAATAGAGCCTCGTTCTTGGAAATCTGGGCTAAATGCATGTGTATAAAGCGTTATCACAGATTAGCCTGTGCTGTCTGCACAAAAGAAACTTGCCACTTAAATGGTATTTTTTCATCAAAAGGATGTCTCTTCTAACTGAAAATCCAGTGAATGGGGAAAGTGTTATCCCAGATTAGGCTGTGCATTTAGCTTAGATTTCCTAGAACAAGGCTACATGTAAACAGGTCTACTCACATCCATGTGCCTCATATTGCCGGCCTGGTTCCCTGTAGACTGGTTCCCCTCACTGGGCCCTGACGTGTCCCACGCACTCTCCTCCTCCTCCTGGAAGAGAACCCTTCCAACTATACACGATATATAGAGTTACTTTACAAACATTTCTTATACACTTCAGATCCACCATATCAAGTTATTTTATGATGTATAAAATACATATATTGCAAAGTGGCCATGGACCCAACATATTAAGTTATTTTATGATGTATAAAATACATATATTGCAAAGTGGCCATGGACCTTGTTTTCCAAACATGTACACTAGAACCTTACAGTTAAGAATTTATAAAAAGACATTTGTACTTACACTTTCTTAATTAAAGTTTGTAAAGTCATCAGTTTAAAAAATGCCTTAATTTGAAGTCAATCACAAGTGTTTGTATATTTGCACTGAAACACCAGAATAGATGTTAATAGAGTTTTTTTTAACATTTTATTCAATTGAACCCAAAAGTTAAAATCAAAAGTAAAGACAGATGCTGTCAGTAAACAGTACTAAGACTTAATATAATTAGGTCGGACGGAGCAAAGTTTTTTTCATCTCTAAGGGACTAAAATATGTCAAAATACAAAGCTTCAATTAAGACTCAATATGAAAATGAGTGCACTGAAATTCATAATGTATGACATTTGGCCTTTTTTTTTAATAAATCCTTTTTAAGTTATTTTATTGAATTAAAATGTAGTCTAATATAATTCTTGATAAATATTTAACAGTACTTCAGGAATGTTTTGGCAGTCAGCCCAAACAGCAATTTATTTTAGCCCAAGTTAGAAAAGTACCTGTATCAGCCAATTAGGGAAAAACTAGTGCAAAAAAAAAATGCATATTTAAAAATTGCATGGCGCAGTTTTCAGATTCGGAAATTGGTGTTTTTGATTAGCTGCTAACAAATACTTGATAACTGAGTACGGTCAAGTTGTCAACATAACATTGTATTATATTAACTTAGGTTCAAGCCATAGAGCTGCATAAAGAAATCAACTAAATATTGCATTTGATTAAAAAAACACCAAGAGCACCGCCTTGTGGTGCAGACCGCTCATCTATTTTTCTTTTTGAAGGTGAAGGGACCTATCTCAATCTCAATCACAAAGGAGGGAGGGGTGGAGTGGAGAGGGGTGTATAGTGCGGGGTGTGGTCATTTATTACAAAAAATGCAAAAAAATATTATTTTTTTTAATTTCATTTTATTTATTTATTTTTTGTTGGAGGGGGGGGGGGGGGATTCTTGGACGGTATTTCAAAAATAAAATAATACAAATATGTTTTTTAACCAATTTAAAAAAAACAACAATTTTTTTGGGGGGTGGGGGGTATAGTGTGAGGGTGTGGTGGTCATTTATTAGATGTTAGATGTTTTTTTAATTAATTTAATTATTTTTTAATTTAATTTAATAATTTTGGGGGTGGGGGATTCGAGGGGGGGGATGGTTTGGGTGGAGTCTATTGTGGTATGTCAGGTAAGAGTTGTTTTGTCAAAGTATCAATCAAATCTAATCATAAATAAAGAAGTTATGGCAATTTTAGCAAAATTTTATAATTTGACCTTGAGAGTCAAGGTCATTCAAAGGTCAAGGTAAAATTCAACTTGCCAGGTACAGTACCCTCATGATAGCATGAAAGTATTTAAAGTTTGAAAGCAATAGCCTTTATACTTTAGAAGTAAAGTGGATCTAAACACAAAATTTAACCATATATTTAAAGCTACTAAGTCAAAAAAGGGCCATAATTCCGTAAAATGACAACCAGAGTTATGCAACTTGTCCTTTACTGTCCCCTTATAATACTAGTAGTTTGCGAGTGTTCCAAGTATGAAAGCAATATCTATGATACTTTCGGGGTAAAGTGGACCAAAACACAAAACTTAACCAAATTTTCAATTTTCTAAGTATAAAGGGCCCATAATTCCTTCAAAATGCAAGTCAGAGTTACATAACTCTGCCTGCACAGTCCCCTTATGATAGTTAGTAAGTGTTGCAAGTATGAAAGCAATAGCTTTGATACTTTAGGAATAAAATGGACCTAAACACAAAACTTAACCAAATTTTCAATTTTCTAAGTATAAAAAGGGCACATAATTCTGTCAAAATGCCAGTCAGAGTTACATAACTTTGCCTGCACAGTCTCCTTATGATAGTTAATAAGTGTTGCAAGTATGAAGGCAATAGCTTTGATACATAAGGAATAAAAAGGACCTAAACACAAAACTTAACCAAAATTGTCAATCTTCTAAGTATAAAAAGGGCACATTATTCTGTCAAAATGCACACCAGAGTTATTTAACTTTGCCTGCCAAGTCCCCTCATGATTGTAAGTAAGTGTACCAAGTTTGAATGCAATAGCATTGATACTTTATGAGAAAAGTGGACCTAAACGCAAAACTTAACCGGACGCCAACGCAGATGCCGACGTCAAGGTGAAGACAATAGCTCACAATTTTTTTTCAAAAAATAGATGAGCTAAAAATAAATGGGAAAACTTAACTGGTTGTTTTTGGACAGCAATGATGTTCAGACAAATAAGAGTTGATTTTTCACATAAACTTACACTGTTTGAGCCCAATTAAATAATAAGATTTAACATGTTGCTTCAATCTAAATATAAATTTACTTCACAATTGGTCAAATAAGAACAGTGCTCGATGAGGGCTCATCGCCTTATATGATTTACGCATGTATAATGGGATAACCCCTGTTTCAATTGGAGGTCAAAAAGAGGCATACCCACAATTCAATTTATGAGGTCATGCCCACCTGGGTTATTACTTCCACAAAATGGAGAACGTTTGTGCTAATAACATTCTTAAACACATTATTTGTCAAAATTGGCAAAAAATTAACAACAGTTTTTGAGAGCACTAGGCTGACTAATGATTAAAGTAAATGTGAAGTGAAAGATTGTTGTAAGTGTCCAACAAGGCAGGACAGTACCGATTCAGATCTGTAAAATTATAGCATAGGGTGTTATCAATTAGTATAACAATTATTTTTTTGAATGAAACAAAGTAAACAATGTTCTACAACTGAATGTTACATGCAAAATGTAAATAGGCCAAACTTAAGTTAAACTCAGGAACTAATTATTAACAACAACTGCTAAGCTAAGAAAAATATAACTTATTTACTAAAAGTAATGCACAGTAAAGTTATAGGTGAGGGAAACAAAGGGGAACAGAGGGGGCACCTGAGGGTAGGGGCCAGCAACGGGGTGGATCTCTGCCTGGACCAGCATTCTACGGGTCTGGAAACCAACAGCTTGTATATCATGTGCAGTTACACTTTACTGAAGCCTAACTCTGGGAACACGGGGCTTAATGTATGAGCAAAGTGTTGTCCCAAATTAGCATTAGCAGTCTGCACAGGCTAATCAGGCATGCAACCATCTGCTTTCATGGTAAGTTTTGTTAAAAGGAAGTCCCATCTTAGCGAAAATCAAGTTTAGTCTTAAAGAATTGTCCTTGAGTATTCTGTGCACACTGCACAGGCTAATCTTGAACAACTGTTTACTCACATGCATAAAGCCCTGTTTATCAGAGCAAGGCTCATCTTGTTCATATCAATCAACAATCACTGTACTAAGTAACTCATCTTGTTCATATCAATCAACAATCGCTGTACTAAGTAACTCATCTTGTTCATATCAATCAACAATCTCTGTACTAAGTAACTCATCAGTTCATATCAATCAACAATCGCTGTGTTAAGTAACTCATCTTGTTCATATCAATCAACAATCACTGTACTAAGTAACTCATCTTGTTTATATCAATCAACAATAGCTGTACTAAGTATCTCATCAGTTCATATCAATCAACAATTGCTGTACTAAGTAACTCATCAGTTCATATCAATCAACAATCACTGTACTAAGTAACTCATCAGTTCATATCAATCAACAATCGCTGTACTAAGTAACTCATCAGTTCATATCAATCAACAATCGCTGTACTAAGTAACTCATCAGTTCATATCAATCAACAATCGCTGTACTAAGTAACTCATCAGTTCATATCAATCAACAATCGCTGTACTAAGTAACTCATCAGTTCATATCAATCAACAATCGCTGTACTAAGTAACTCATCAGTTCATATCAATCAACAATCGCTGTACTAAGTAACTCATCAGTTCATATCAATCAACAATCGCTGTACTAAGTAACTCATCAGTTCATATCAATCAACAATCGCTGTACTAAGTAACTCATCAGTTCATATCAATCAACAATCGCTGTACTAAGTAACTCATCAGTTCATATCAATCAACAATCGCTGTACTAAGTAACTCATCAGTTCATATCAATCAACAATCGCTGTACTAAGTAACTCATCAGTTCATATCAATCAACAATCGCTGTACTAAGTAACTCATCAGTTCATATCAATCAACAATCGCTGTACTAAGTAACTCATCAGTTCATATCAATCAACAATCGCTGTACTAAGTAACTCATCAGTTCATATCAATCAACAATCGCTGTACTAAGTAACTCATCAGTTCATATCAATCAACAATCGCTGTACTAAGTAACTCATCAGTTCATATCAATCAACAATTGCTGTACTAAGTAACTCATCAGTTCATATCAATCAACAATCGCTGTACTAAGTAACTCATCAGTTCATATCAATCAACAATCGCTGTACTAAGTAACTCATCAGTTCATATCAATCAACAATCGCTGTACTAAGTAACTCATCAGTTCATATCAATCAACAATCGCTGTACTAAGTAACTCATCAGTTCATATCAATCAACAATCGCTGTACTAAGTAACTCATCAGTTCATATCAATCAACAATCGCTGTACTAAGTAACTCATCAGTTCATATCAATCAACAATCGCTGTACTAAGTAACTCATCAGTTCATATCAATCAACAATCGCTGTACTAAGTAACTCATCAGTTCATATCAATCAACAATCGCTGTACTAAGTAACTCATCAGTTCATATCAATCAACAATCGCTGTACTAAGTAACTCATCAGTTCATATCAATCAACAATCGCTGTACTAAGTAACTCATCAGTTCATATCAATCAACAATGGCTGTACTAAATAACTCATCAGTTCATATCAATCAACAATCGCTGTACTAAGTAACTCATCAGTTCATATCAATCAACAATCGCTGTACTAAGTAACTCATCAGTTCATATCAATCAACAATCGCTGTACTAAGTAACTCATCAGTTCATATCAATCAACAATCGCTGTACTAAGTAACTCATCAGTTCATATCAATCAACAATCGCTGTACTAAGTAACTCATCAGTTCATATCAATCAACAATCGCTGTTCTAAGTAACTCATCAGTTCATATCAATCAACAATCGCTGTACTAAGTAACTCATCAGTAACCAGTAATCAATCAACAATCGCTGTACTAAGTAACTAATAAGTAACCAGTAATCAATCAACTCATCAGTAACCAGTAATCAATCAACAATCGCCGCTGTACTAAGTAACTCATCAGTAACCAGTAATCAATCAACAATCGCTGTACTAATTAACTGATCAGTTCATATCAATCAACAATCGCTGTACTAAGTAACTCATCTGTACCAGAAAACATTTTGCTTCAAAACACCAAGGAAAATCAGTCCAAAGAATGGCTTGTTTTATTCAGATTTGTTTTTAAATGAGATTTGTAGGTCACCAAATAATGTGTAAAGTCCTCCTTATACAACTTTTCATTATCATATTATATGTAATATATACTCTTGTTCACCAGATAACTTTATGATTTAAAGAACGCTCACAACTGTTGTCATTTGACATTATAGTAAGTCTTGTGTTTTTTTCAAAAGATTTATTACTCAAAATACATTTGGTAGTTGTCTTTTAACTGTTTATTTACTTGTTCACTACTAGATAATTCTTTAACTGACTGGCAAATCTTTCAATCAACTGTTTAACACATGCTTGTATTTCTTTGCCCTAAATTTCTTTCATCCGATTGGAGCATAAAACATTTTACTACTATACAAAATTATGACACTCGATGGTAGCCAGTCTACAAAAAATATATATTAATGTTTGACGATGAAAGACCAAAATGGTCTATTAACTAAGGTAATATCGGATTGTTGGAATTTTATTGCAGGCAGTTTGAAGCTGTGCTTACCGGTATATAAATAGGACAGCCATAACATTAAGAAACACAATATAAAATTCCATTGCATTTGATTTTATAAGATTTTGAAAATCAGAGTGTTTTCATTAATTTTAAGTCATTTTTATAAACAAATCATGCTACTCTGGAACACTAATAATTAAGGATGGTTTTTAAGTTTGTCCAAAAAGTGAAAGAGACATCCTTATATATTGAAACTTCAGCAACATAAAACATTGATGATATGATTGATGATACCATTAAGCAAAATCAAGGATTCAAGAGTTTATATGAGCTGTGTTCTGAGAAAACTGGGTATAATGCATGTGCGTTAAGTGTCATCCCAGATTAGCCTGTGCAATCCGCACAGGCTAATCAGGGAAGACACTTTCGGCCTAAATTGGATTTTTGCTAAGAAGAGACTTCATTAAAACGAAAAATGTCATAAAAGCGGAAAGTGTCGTCCCTGATTTACCTGTGCAGACTGCACAGGCTAATCTGGGAAGACACTTTACGCACATGCATTATGCCCAGTTTTCTAAGAACATGACACATATAATCATCAGGTGCCTCACTTACATCAGACTCCACTGGTCTCTGATTAGACGGAGGTCTCCCATTCTCAGACTGAAAAACAAGAACAAACATTCTCATAGAAAAATAATGGTGACCAGATGACGAAATAAACAGTTTTCAAATCAAAACCTTGGACCATTTTATCATCAATCAATGTAGCATTTATTATTGATAGGACTAACTGATTCCATATGCTGATGTTATGAGAAAATAATCATTTAATTAAAAGCAATATCCTAAAAGATAATTTAATAACTACTAAGTTAATTCTTCCTATGAAACCTATAAAACATTGTTGTCATGCATACAAATCAATTAATTATAGCACTAACAGCAGACAAATAATTGAATCAGAAGGCATTATAAATGCATATTCTGGTTATTCACCGTTGTCACTTACTGATAGAGACGAGTAGTATCTTACTGACTATGAGTAATATGTCTGGGTAGTAACTGACTGAAAAGGGTAATATGTCTAGGTAGTAACTGTCTTGACTATGGGGCAATATGTCTGTGTGGTTACTGACTCATTATGGGTAATATATCTTGGTGGTAACTGACTAACTATGTGTAATATGTCTGGGTTGTTACTGACTGACTATGGGGTAATTTGTCTGGGTGGTAACTTACTATGTGTAATATGTCTAGGTTGTTACAGACTGACTATGGGGTAATATGTCTGGGTAGTAACTGACTTACTATGGGTAATATATCTAGGTGGTAACTGACTTACTATGGGTGATATGTCTAGGTAGTAACTGACTTCCTACGAGTAAAAAGTCTGGGTAGTAACTGACTGACTATGGGGTAATATGTCTGGGTAGTAACTGACTGACTATGGGGTAAGATATCTGGCTTGTTACAGACTGACTATGGGGTAATATGTCTGGGTAGTAACTTATTGACTATGGGGTAATATGTCTGGGTAGTAACTTATTGACTATGGGGTAATATGTCTGGGTAGTAACTGACTGACTATGGGTAATATGTCTGGGTAGTAACTGACTGACTATGGGGTAATATATCTGGGTGGTAACTAACTTACTATGGGTAATATGTCTGGGTAGTAACTGACTGACTGGGGTGATATGCCTCGGTGGTAACTGACTTACTACGGGTAATATGTCTGGGTAGTAACTGACTGACTACAGGTTATATGTCTGGGTAGTAACTGACTGACTATGGGTAATATGTCTGGGTTGTTACTGACTGACTATGGCTAATATGTCTAGGTTGTAACTGACTGACTATGGGTAATATGCCTGGGTAGTAACTGACTGACTATGGGTAATATGTCTGGGTTGTTACTGACTGACTATGGGTAATATGTCTGGGTAGTTACCAACTTACTATGGGTAATATGTCTATGGTTAAAACAAGTGATTGCATAGTAAGATCAATGAACTTTTCATAATTGATACTGACTCTAAATCCTGAAACTGAGTCTTAATCCTGAAACTGAGTCTTAATCCTGAAACTGAGTCTAAATCATATAATCTGAGTCTAAATCCTTGACACTGAGTCTAAAGCCTTGACACTTAGCCTAAATCCTTGACACTGAGTCTAAAGCCTTGACACTAGTCTAAATCCTTGACACTGAGTCTAAAGCCTTGGCACTGAGTCTAAAGCCTTGACACTGAGTCTAAAGCCTTGACACTGAGTCTAAAGCCTTGACACTAGTCTAAAGCCTTGACACTGAGTCTAAAGCCTTGGCACTGAGTCTAAAGCCTTGACACTGAGTCTAAAGCCTTGACACTAGTCTAAAGCCTTGACACTAGTCTAAAGCCTTGACACTAGTCTAAAGCCTTGACACTGAGTCTAAAGCCTTGACACTAGTCTAAAGCCTTGCCACTGAGTCTAAAGCCTTGACACTAGTCTAAAGCCTTGACACTGAGTCTAAAGCCTTGACACTGAGTCTAAAGCCTTGACACTAGTCTAAAGCCTTGACACTAGTCTAAAGCCTTGACACTGAGTCTAAAGCCTTGACACTGAGTCTAAAGCCTTGACACTGAGTCTAAAGCCTTGACACTAGTCTAAAGCCTTGACACTTAGCCTAAATCCTTGACACTTGAGTCTAAAGCCTTGACACTGAGTCTAAAGCCTTGACACTGAGTCTAAAGCCTTGACACTGAGTCTAAAGCCTTGACACTGAGTCTAAAGCCTTGACTCTGAGTCTAAAGCCTTGACACTGAGTCTAAAGCCTTGACACTGAGTCTAAAGCCTTGACACTAGTCTAAAGCCTTGACACTAGTCTAAAGCCTTGACACTGAGTCTAAAGCCTTGACACTGAGTCTAAAGCCTTGACACTGAGTCTAAAGCCTTGACACTGAGTCTAAAGCCTTGACACTGAGTCTAAAGCCTTGACTTGACACTGAGTCTAAAGCCTTGACACTGAGTCTAAAGCCTTGACACTGAGTCTAAAGCCTTGACACTAGTCTAAAGCCTTGACACTGAGTCTAAAGCCTTGACACTGAGTCTAAAGCCTTGACACTGAGTCTAAAGCCTTGACACTGAGTCTAAAGCCTTGACTTGACACTGAGTCTAAAGCCTTGACACTGAGTCTAAAGCCTTGACACTAGTCTAAAGCCTTGACACTGAGTCTAAAGCCTTGACACTGAGTCTAAAGCCTTGACACTAGTCTAAAGCCTTGACACTGAGTCTAAATCATATAATCTGAGCCTCAATCCTTGAGAACTAAGTCTAAATCCTTGAAACTGAGGGTTAGGGTTAGTCTTAATCCTTGAAACTGAGTCTTAATCCCTGAGAACTAAGTCTAAATCCTTGAAACTGAGTCTAAAGCCTTGAAACTGTGTCTTAATCATATAATCTGAGTCTTAATCCTTGAGAACTAAGTATAAATCCTTGAAACTGTGTCTAAATCCATGAAACTGAGTCTAAATCATATAATCTGAGTCTTAATCCTTTAGAATTAAGTCTAAATCCTTAAAGTGGGTCTAAAGCCTTGAAACTGAGTCTAAATCATATAATCTGAGTCTTAATCCTTAAGAACTATGTCTAAATCCTTGAAACTGAGTCTAAAGCATTGAAACTGCAGAGTCTAAATCATTAAAACTAAGCCTTAATCCTTAGAAATGAGTCTTAATTCTTAAAATTGCATCTTAATCCTTGAAACTGAGATAAAATCCTAAAAAATTGCATACAAATTTGGTTGATTTAGGAAGGCGCACGACAAGTGAGTCAAAAGTTACAGAACCTTCTTAAGGATTCCCCGTGGAGTGCTAGGCTGCTGCCTGTCGCTGTGACCCTCAGAAAGGTCACCTTCATCATCAACTTCTTCTTCATCATCTTCATCATCATAATCGTCACTGATGTCTTGAAGATCATCATCAGCGCCTTGCAAGCCCAGATCTCGCATCATGGCTATTGACAGGGATGAACATGCCCATAACTGAGATGATTTATAATATTAATGTTTACCATTCAGAGGTAAAACACATTTGTGTGAGCTTTTCTTTGATTATAAAGGAAATTAGTCAGTTTTGTTGTCCAATGTTTTTGTTATGCTTGTATATAATGAGCTTAAATTAATATACTTGCTTCTGGTTTGATTCTCATTATCAAATAAAGGGCACCAAAACTTATTATACTCCAAGTTTAATAATCAATTTATATTTTAAAGTAAGTTTAAACTTTCCAATTTATGGTACACACATATCAGAAGTATTTACAGAGATAAGTACCTAAAGCACTCAAACTTAAAACTGAGCTTCTTTTGTTATGCATATCAGTGGGTGAAAAACAAAACTAATAATTATCATTTGGTGATGAATAATGCTAAAAGAGTAGGGAGGTTTGTAAAAAGGTTGTAATTAAGAGCTCATTTATAAAACTTGTTGTTTCGAATCCAAGTGTTCAAAAGACAGCAAAGATTGTTCTTTTAGGGTTTAAAAAAGGCAAACGTACTCACACCCATAATTAACAAACCTTGAGTTAGGAACAGATCTTATTCTCACAGAATTGAAGGTAAAAATAATTGAGCCTTGCTCTGGGAAAACAGGGCTTAATCACTGACAACAATTTCCGCACTTCATTGAATTTTTTGTACACAGGAAGTCACTAAAAAAAAAACAACACAGTCTAGGCAGCAAAAGTCGTCCTTGATTTGCCAGTGCAAACTGCACAGGCTCACTGGGACTATACTAAAGGTACATGCATTAATCCCAATTTTTCCAGAGCAACGCAACATTAAAGCTTTAGATGTTCTGATATTACTCAAGAGGAGAACAAGATGTGTTTGTGAAACACAATGTCCCCCTATATGACGTTTGACCTTGAAGGATGACCTTGACCTTGACCCTTTACCACTCAAAATGTGCAGCTCCATGAGATACACATGCATTTCAAATATAAAATTGCTAGCTTCAATATTGCAGAAGTGACATTACATGAGCAATTTTGACCCATATATTTGACCTTGAAGGATGACCTTGACCTTCCACCACTCAAAATGTGCAGCTCCATGAGATACACATGCATGCCAAATATCAAGTTGCTATCTTCAATATTGCAAAAGTATTCATTAAATAAGCGATTTGGGCCACATATATTTGACCTCTGACCTTGACCTTTCACCACTCAAAATGTGCAGCTCCATGAGATACACATGCATGCCAAATATCAAGTTGCTATCTTCAATATTGCAAAAGTACTCATAAAATGAGCGATTTTGTCCACATAATTTTGACCTCTGACCTTGAAGGATTACCTTGACCTTTCACCACTCAAAATGTGCAGCTCCATGAGATACACATGCATGCCAAATATCAAGTTGCTTTCTTCAATATTGAAATACTGCAAAAGTGTACATTAAATGAGCGATTTTGACCCATATATTTGACCTTGAAGGATGACCTTGACCTTTCACCACTCAAAATGTGCAGCTACATTAGATACATATGCATGCCAAATATCAAGTTGCTATCTTCAATATTGCAAAAGTTATTGCAAATGTTAAATTTGGCGCAAACCAACCAACCAACCAACAGACCAACAGACAGGGCAAAAACAATATGTCCCCCACTACTATAGTGGGGGACATAAAAAGCATGGTAAACAAACTCATGTAAACAAACACACTGTTAGAATACTAAATAATATGAAAGATACATTTTAATATGATACACTTTTTTATAATGTTAACTTGAAGAAAATAATGTCTATTTAAAAGAGTGTGTCACAGACTATGACACCTACACAACACATGTTCAAATACAAAATGAATGCAATAGCCATAGGACTGGCTTCCATCATAAAATCATCTTTGTATACTTCAAATGACAATGTACGATATTTTTTTCCAAAATCTGTTAAATCTTTAATTCCTCACTTCATGATCACCTTCACATGAGGGTTCATTTGTGAAATTATTCAGGGATTATTATAATTAAATTATAAAATAGAACAAGAGATGTGTTTGTCAGAAACACAATGCCCCATACTGTGCAGCTTTGAAGCCATATATTTGACCTTTGATTTTGAAGGATGACCTTGACCTTTCACCACTCAAAATGTGCAGCTCCATGAGATACACATGCATGCCGAATATGAAGTTGCTATCTTCAATATTGCAAAAGTTATGACCAAGGTTAAAGTTTTGGGACAGAATGACAGACAGACAGGCCAAAAACAATATACAAAACCCGATCATTCGATCCAGGGGCATAAAAATAGACAACTTGTGATAACACTGTCAAAACTGTTTGCAGCCCAAATCTTTTATTGATGATCATGTACACATTCAAGATATATAGCTGTACAAGTTTGAGCAAGACCAGCCCAGCAGTTCATTTTGAAGTTGAGTATACACCTTGTTTTGGCTTGAAAAATGTAGGAACAAATTAAATGACAAAGGGCCATAGTTCTGCAACTTGTGACACATATAATTCCCTTCTTCGGATCAACTACATATTTAGAGGGGGTAATCACTTGACGATAAAGATGGCGACGTCCATGCGGAGACAGGCATTTTTCGCTGTTTTATACCATGGATTACTTTTCTTAATATTTTAAATGCAGCTCACTTTCCAGCCACATAAGCAAGAAAGCGATTAGCCTTTATTTCATCTTAATATTCGCTCTTTATAATGACTTTACTTGCTACAAAATTTCTTATAGGGATCACAAAATTACAGTTTCCACACAGAAACCTCATAGTGAGTAACTTTGAGATACAAAGCGAATATTTATAGGAAATAAATCCATATCACTTTCTTATTGTTACGGCTGCAAAGACAGCGGCATTTTAAATTAAACAAAAGTATTAAAGTGTAAAAAAACAGAGAATAATACCTGTTTCTGCACGGGCGTGGCCATCTTGATCTTCACGTGATTTTAAGATCATACAGCTGTAACAGTTTCAAAATAATTCACCCAGAAGTAGGACAAGTTGAAAACACAAGCCTTGTTATTTATGGTGCAATTCCTAATGCCTACAATTTTGTGGGAGCATAAAAGTATATATCATCCATAGCAATTCCATTTTGAATTAACCCTCCTCCTCCTCGTCATCATCATCATTATCTCTATCATCACAAAAATCAGCTTCTTCATT
Organism: Dreissena polymorpha; assembly: GCF_020536995.1. Taxonomy (NCBI): domain Eukaryota; kingdom Metazoa; phylum Mollusca; class Bivalvia; order Myida; family Dreissenidae; genus Dreissena; species Dreissena polymorpha. The sequence goes on from NC_068355.1 coordinate 162,785,719, forward strand.
ATAACCGATCAATAATAAGAACAAAAGAATAACTAACATTGAGTGCTTTTAGAATAAAACAGCAGGGTGAAATAGTGAGTGCAGATGTTCAACAATTCAAAAAGTCATACACGTTTATTGTCAATATTGGTAACATGGAACAATTTTTTTTAATTATAAACAAGAGGGCTGTGGGCCCTAAGGCGCATAACTGAGATCCGAAAAAGTGGGAACTGAGTCATGAAGATTGTACCAAAAAAGTGACTTTTACAGTATAAACTCTTTTTTTCAATTTGACCTAGTGACCTAGGCCCATATTCACCAACCGATTCTTAGACTTAAGAATAATGAATAGACTTAGAACCAAGAAAAATGTGTTCAGTGTTTGAATGTTTGCAAGCTAACACTGGTGATTATGTCATTTACAAAATGTTCTATAAGAATTATGATGTGGATAGAGGTGGTTAATTCCATGTTTGACTCAAAATTAAAGAAATTTTTGGATATTCTAATTTAAAGAATTTTCTTTATTCTTAGACTTAAGTCTAAGAATTGTTTGGTGAATAGGGGCCCTGGTTTTTTGAGCCCAAGTGACTTAGTTTCAATCTCAGCAGAGATTTCATTGGGACAAATGTTCTGACCAAGTTTCAAGAAGATTGGTCAATAAATGTGGCTAATATAGTGTCAACAAGTTTTCAGAACAGCCATCTAAGGAAAACTGCCCCCCCCCCCCAGTGCCCATGTTTCAACAAACCAGAAGAATATTTTTACTCTACGGAAAATTCATTAGAAAAAGTGTTCTGAATAAGTTTCATTTTGATTGCAATAAAAATGTGAGTGCCAACAAGTTTTACTATAGCCATAGAAGAAAAAAATCTCACGACCCTTGGCGGCCACGTTTTTCTACAAACCATAACCATTTTTGAACTCAACAGACAGGGCTTGACACTAACTAAAAACCCGTCTGAGACGGGTGATGCTCCCCAAAGTTTTTTTTGTCACAATATTGCACTATATATTCAGATAAAAGACTACATCTTGAGGGGCATAACTTTGGACAAAATAATACGATAGATGGTTAAGCAACTTAAAAATTTCAAAGGGCCATAACTCTCTAAATAAATCAGCTAACCAAAACCCACAAATAACATGCGCATCTCCTCAAGGTAGTTAAGCTAGCTTCCCATAAAGCTTCATTGTATTCCAGTCAGTGGTTGGGGAGAAATAGCCCGGCAAAGAATTGCACTATTATAATGTACAGTTTATAGAAAATTTCAAAGGGCCATAACTCTGTGAAAAATCATCCGACCAAAACCGGCTGATAATATGCACATCTCCTGTTGGTAGTGAAGCTTCCCATTACGTTTAATTGAATTGCCGTAATAAGTTGCTGAGATATAGCTCGGACAAGAATTGCACTATATGTACAATGGAAAATTTCAAAGGGCCATAACTCTGTGAAAAATCATCTGACGAGAACCGGCTGATAATATGCACATCTCCTATTGGTAGTGAAGCTTCCCAAAAAGTTTCACTGAATTTCAGTCATTCGTTGCTGAGAAATAGCCCAGACAAGAATTGCACTATATGTACAGTTAATGGAAAATTTCAAAGGGCCATAACTCTGTGAAAAATCATCCAACCAGAACTGGCTGATAATATGCACATCTCTTCTTGGTAGTGAAGCTTCCCATAAAGTTAAGTTGAATTCCGGTGATTAATTGCTGAGAAATAGCCCGGACAAAAATTGTGTACAGACGGACGGACACACGCACAGACAGACGAAGCAGCGACTATATGCTCCCCCCAAAAGTTTAGTTATGAACATATAAAGTTGTTTTATTGATGAAAACTGCATTCCGCCAGTATTTCACAATAAGCTGGCCAGGATTTTTAACTAATCCGACAGATCAACCAAATTTCTAGTTTCACTGGTCCTTCCTATTTTTTACTGACTCCGGATCAACGGACCACCGCTAGTGTCGAGCCCTGGCAGAGCTTTCATTAGAAGAATGTTCTGATCAAGTTTCATAAAGATTGGATTATAAATGTGACTTCTAGAGTGTTAACATGGTTGAACTATAGCCATATAAGGAAAAATGCCCTGCTCATAGCAGCCATATTTTTCAACAGACTCGAACCACTTTCAAACATATCCAAGATATCGTTGGAACAAAATTGTTCTGAATAAGTTTCATGAAGATTGGAAATAAATGTGGCTTCCATGTTGTTCAACTAACCAGAACCATTTTGGAACTTGCCCAAGATATCATTTGGATACTTGTTCTGACCAAGTTTTATAAAGATTGGACAATAAATGTGGCCTCTTGAGTGTTAACAAGGTAAATGTTGAAAATGCACGACAGATGACTCACAACAGAAGAAGGACAAAAGGCGATCACACAAAAAAACTACATTTGTTGTACGCCATTACAGTGAATGCACTTTTCAAAAGACAATTCTCAGCCAAAAACGATGACAAATTAACAAATATTGTACATAAAAATCACAGCAAATCAATCCACCACCAGTTGACATTGTGATTGAGGGCCACACACAAATGTGATGTGAATGAAAGTGGAAACTAACACTGGTCCCATATACAACTTGGCACATACACATTAAACTGTGATGACAGCAGCACAGTTGTCTGGGGGAACCATCAACACTAGCTTACCTCTTTCTGTATTGACATAATCATCATCTGTGACAGTCAAGTGTTATGTTAATAAAATATTTCAATAGCTCTTAACCTTTAACCCGTTCCCCAATTAGAATCAACGTGAAAATGACTTTTGCAATCAGCATTAAACCAGAACATCATGCGAGTTACTGGCAGTCTGTTCAGGTTTTATGCTATTTGCTGCTCATCAGTAATTAAGGGTTGGAAATTAAGCATTTAAAACTTGAATTTAGTAAGAAAAGTATTTAATTAAGTGATTTTTTTAAGGGACTACAAATGTGTCAAAATACGTATCTAAGGGGTAAAGGGTTAACTTTGTTTGATAATATTGGAAAATTAATATCCTTCTAGAATGAAGTATAGCAAGATTGGAAAGAGAAACATCTAAATCTAAAAAAACAAGGGCTGTTTGTGAAACATGCATGCCCCCCCATATGGGCTGTCAGTTGTAGTGCCAGCCATTGTGTGAATACGTTTTTTGTCACTGTGCCCTTGACCTTTGACCTAGTGACCTGAAAATCAAAATAGGTCATCTGCCAGTCATGATCAATGTACCTATGAAGTTTCATGATCCAAGGCCTAATTATTCTTGAGTTATCATCAGGAAACCATTTAACTGTTTTGAGTCACTGTGACCTTAACTTTTGACCTAGTGACCTTAAAATTAATAGGGATCATCTGCCAGTCATGATCAATGTTCCTATGAAGTTTCATGACCCTAAACATAAGCATTCTTGCGTTATCATCTGGAAACCATTTTACTCTTTCGAGTCACTTTGACCTTTGACCAAGTGACCTGAAAATCAAAAGGGGTCATCTGCCAGTCATGATCAATGTACCTATGAAGTTTCATGATCCTAGGCGTAAGCATTCTTGAGTTATCATCCGGAAACCATTTTACTATTTCGAGTCACTGTGACCTTGACCTATGACCTAGTGACCTGAAAATCAATATGGGTCATCTGCCAGTCATGATCAATGTACCTATGAAGTTTCATGATCCTAGGCCAAAGCGTTCTTGAGTTATCATCCGGAAACCATCTGGTGGACGGACCGACCGACGGACAGACCGACACGTGCAAAACAATATACCCCCTCTTCTTCGAAGGGGGGCATAAAAAGGAAGTGAAAAACAGAAGACAAATTAAAAATATATGAGGCACCTTCTGGGAAAACAGGACTTAATGCATGTTTATTAAGTGTTGTTCCTGATTGTGTCTGTGCTGTCCACACATGCTAATCAGGGACGACACTTTCTGCTTGAATTGTGTTGTTTGTTTCAAGGAATCTCTTCTTATCAAAAATCCAGTTTAAGTGGGAAGTGCCTGCCATTATTAACAAGCCCAGCCTGAAAAGGTTTATCTGGGAGGGCACTTTGAGAACATGCATTTAGAACAGTTTTTCCAGAGAGCGGCTAATATATATGAGATAAAGCTGCAAATGTAGAGGTTCCTCTGTAAGAAAACTTACATCTACGTACTTAGCGTATGAATTGTTAACAACTGATATAGTACAAGAATTCAAAGCATAGAATAGTATCTAGCAAACTGTACAGAGTTAATATTCTTTGAATATCTGGTGATTGAGCCACAAAGTGGGAAATGGCTCTTATGCCATATGCGGCCAGCGTAGCTCAAGACTAGACTGTGCAATCGCGCAGTCTTGTCAGAAGCTAATATGTCTGGTAATGAGACCATGAAACCTTGCCTGACTTTACAGTGAACAGGGAAGCTCCTGACCTGACTGCTGATGCGCAGGCTGGGCTGAGGCTACTCAGGTCACATATGGCATAATACTCATTTGGGCATAACGCGGCTCAGTTATAGAAGTCTTTAAGTCAATAGTCTAACTAAGCATCCTAAATCTAAAGTAACACATACCAGGTTGGAACGATGCTGAATCAGCAGAATTTCAAAAAATAACATTTTCGTCTTAAAAATAACAACATTTTTAACAATCACTATGTTCCTTTTGATAATGATAATAATTTATTGACAATGATTAAACATCAATAATAGCTGAGAAATGTTGTGACAGTTTTCAGATATCAATTAGATCTACAGACATTAGTATAGTTATCAATAAATTTAAAACCTTAATTTTATAATAAAACAATACAAATCAAGATTCAAACAAAAAATTCATTTAAAATCCACTTATGGGTGACACAAAAAGATGCTACTTAACAAGGTGATTCCTTCAAAAATGGCTGCTTTTATTAAAAAGTTATCAAATATGAAGTTTGAATTTCTTTTTTAATTGCTGCTTTCACATGCCTTTTGTTATCATATATTACACAAAGAGCCTATACAAGAGCCTTAATGTTTCCCTACCTTGAAATTTGTCCTGAGATAGTTTTCCTGCGGCTGCTGCTGCAGAAGTGGTTGCCGTAGGAACATATCCATCAGCTTCCTGAAGTAAACATTAAAAGTAAACTTTTTTTTTTAATTGACACATAAATGAGGGTTCAAAGTTCTGATTATGGGACTTTCAATTAACATTTCTTTAACAAACAATTGTTGCATGCAAGCATTAACATGCTCAAGGTACAAAACATGGTGAGGTATACAAATAAATTGTGACATAGCCTGGAGCTGGCTTATTCTGCCATTGGTCAAATAAGCAAGTGGCTAGCTATTAGCCAAGTTGGCTAAAGAAACTATATATTTTGGCTACAGCTTTTTCTTCATAAATACCCTTAAAGGGATCTTTTCACGGTTTGGTGAATTGACAAAATTGAAAAAAGTTGTTTCACATTAGCAAATTTTCGGTTTAGTTATGATATTTGTGAGGAAACAGTATTACTGAACATTTACCATGGTCTAATATAGCCATTATATGCATCTTTTGACGATTTAAAAACCTAAAAATTATAAAGCGTTGCAACGCTCAACGATTGAAAAATTTGGAGAGTTCTGTTGTTGTCGTTTAAATTTGTGAAACTACGAAGATTGCTTATATAAACTATAAAATACGCATCTTATGCATGCTTGGCAGGATAGCTCAGTTGGCTAATGCATTTTTACTTCAGGATTCCGGGGGTCACTGGTTCGAGCCCTGCTGCGGGCTATTTTTTTTCCTTTTTTAAATTTTATTTTTGATTTTTTACTGTAGCTTTTAAAATTTAATGTTTACATTGATCAATATAAAGCATTTAATGACAAACCTCAAAACATGCCAAAATCTGTGAAAAGGCCCCTTTAATATAGATAAATTAGAAAGAATTTTGCTAAAGAGAGGCTTATGTTGCTAAAGACAAGCCAGAGGAATCCCTGCGAATTATTAATGTGCAGAACAATGCAAATAAATCCAGAAATCCTAAGATGTAATCTATATTGCCAGTAGAACACAAAGTTTGGTACAAATGCTTACATCTTGAGGGTTGGCCATCTTGGGTCTCTTGGATGGCACCGCCTCTTCCTCCTCCTCCTCCTCATCCTCTATGTCTGTGTCATCCTCGTCAGTCTGTGGAGAAATGTAGGGAGCAGGTGATTAGAAATGAGCTGGGTTTTGAAAAAACTGGGCTTAATGCATGTGATTAAGTGTCATCTCAGATATGCCTGTGCAGTCTGCACAGGCTAATCAGGAACAACACTCTGCCCCTAAACTGGATTTGTTTACAAGAGACTTCCTTAAATCAAATAATACCATTAAATGCAGGAAAGTGTCATTTCTGCGCAGACTGCACAAGCGTATCTGCAGGACAAACATTTACATGCATGAAGCCTTGTTTTGCCAGAACAAGGTTAAAATACTGGGCAACAATTTATTTTAGTCAGCACAAAATTTCATCTACAACTTCTGATTTAAACAAAAAAAGGCGCCAGTCAATATAAGATTTGTTTGAAATACATGTCCGCGATAAATCGCGGTTGCGACGAATTGTGGTGGGGAAAAGAGAGGACAATCGGGAGTCCTGTTTGTCACATGACAATTAATTAGTCTTTTCTTACCAGGTTATAGTAATGGGCCCTTATTATTGTATGCCATTGACAAGTTCATTGTTATCATTAGCAGATTAGCGGGACCGAATTACCGTTAATAAGTGTTTGAAACAACGAAGCCAATTGCAAATTAGTCAACACCCTTCAAAAACATTATACACACAATGGGTAATGAAGTTGTAAACAATTAGTGCTAATCATTACTATTCTACATTAACAAATTTGATACAACTTAATTGCGTCAGCGTTTTACAGCAATGCCACGTGTCAGTTACGTACACAGTGTAATGTTCACCCCTTTGTGTCAAAACCGGATTTATCTTTACTTCGAAACAGACGAAGTATGTATGCGTGTATTACATTGGATTTTAATGTCTCATGCCTACGGTAATACAGTCTTAATTCTGTCTAAACATTTGACATAATTATTATTCGTTAGGATCTAAAATTCTTCACTCAGTCCACTGCCGAAATAGACAAAAATTAATGCCTGACAATTAATATTGGTTTCACAGTAATTTGATTTTAATTATGAATATTTGTTTATAAATAGCTTGCCATCATGAACAAGATACTTATAAACTGTTTTGGCATAAATTATACACTTGAATAGTGTTTAATATTTGTACTCTGTTTTGTTTGTGCTGTAGGTTTTTTTCACAACATAAATAACAACAAAACATTGAGATAGTGGCCTATTCTTGTAAGGACCTCACTCTGGGAATACAGGCTTTATGAGCTTAAAGTGTCATACCAATCAGAGAAAACAGTTTCCTTCTAGAATGGATTTAAGATACTATACAAGCAGAAAAATTTATCCCTGATTAGCCTATGCGGACTGCATATGCATAAAGCTCGTTTTTTCCCAAACAGCGGCTCATTTGTATCATTCATAAAACAATTCACACATGTAAGTATACTGAATCTTTATCTACCTATGTCTCATGCTCTGAACACAATTTCTACGTATTAAGCTATCTACACAGAGTATAAAATAATATGGCTACAAGACTCACAATATTGCGCACGTCCTGTTTGTTACTGAAGGACACGCGCCGCCTGATGTCCTCCCCGTCCTCGTCACTGTCATCCAAGACATCCTCATCAACTGAGGTATTGGACGCGCCCGAAGGCTGCTTTTTGACTGGGATTTTTGAGGGTGAAGACGTCTTCGGCCCGTTCATAACTTGTGGCGAGTCCCTCAGATCGGCGTCTGGGGTTGGAGTACGACTGAGCATGGGCCGTGTTATCCCACCTGGAAACAATGACATGAAAACGTCATTTACAGTTAAATCAAAAACATTCCTCGGCATGAAATTTTGTGTGTGCTATTTTTTTATGACTTTTTTCTGGACACATACATTTGTGGATTTCTGGGGTCACAAAAAGAGGAATTTGCGACGATCATTTTCCAATGTCTTTGTGTTAAACGAATGGGTAGCTCAAACCACAAAGTCAACAAAAATAAATGTCCCACAAATAATAATGATATAAAGTATTTAATGTATTTCCAACTTGATACGCTTTGTTTAAAACCCAATGCTGGCATTGCAATGAGGGAAGTGTTTTTTACTTCCTTTAATCCTCCAGAAAAATGACAAAATTAGGTTATAAGCAATTAAAAAAGAATGGCATAAACATTCACTAAAACCTTAACTATGTGTTTTGACGTTAACATTTGGAAATGGCATTAAAAGTGAATGATAACCACAAAAAGAATACATAAAACCAGTCGTGTTCGGAGAAAACTGGGCTTAATGCATGTGTGTAAAGTGTCATCCAAGATTAGCCTGTGCAGTCTGCACAGCTAATCAGGGACGACACTTTCCGCCTAAACTTGATTTTCGGTAAGGAGGGACTTCCTTGAAACTAAAAATTCCATAAACACGGAATGTGTCATCCCTGATTAGCCTGTGAGGACTCCACAGGCTAATCTGGGACAACACTTTACGCACATGCATTAAGCTCAGTTTTGTCAGAACACGGCTTATTTAAAACTAAGTTTTAGGTCACAACCATTATACAAAAAAAAAAAAAAAATTAAAAGAAAATATTATTCTGTTATACACAGTTAAAAAAATACAAGATTCAATAACAGCTGAAGCATCAAGCTGAACAGAAGCAAAAACATCAAAGCAATGAGAAGATCAAACTTAATATTAATTATATGCAATCAACATCAAATGATAACATTAGTACAATTGCATTATGATTTTTTTTTAAACATTAACTCTGTAAAGTAAAAAAAAAACTTAATACAGTAATACTCAATTACAAAATAAATTATTTGTTTCGTGAATTATTTTAATATTGATATTAAATAATATTTTATGATAAAATATATAACATCATTGTTAAAAGTGAGTGTGTTTCTTTTACAAGCCTTTTATTATTTTTCCTACTTTGGCATGATCCAATCTGTCATGGTATGCAATGGCTCAAAATTATAAACCGGCAATACATTTAACTTATGGAGAGTGAAACAATTATAAATCTACCATAATACACGCTAAATACCGAAACCCCTATCACAAAATTAAACAACCAATGTGCCACCAGAAATACCATTGCTACCATAAAGAAAAATATTACTCTACCACTTATTCTGAAACTCAGAAGCCACTTCCGCCTTTAAACTGTATCAAAATAAAATGTTAGAGCATGAATGGCTATAAAATGTGTTTTGTTCTGTGAAAATTAGGCAAAATGCATGTGCGTAAAGTGTTGTCCCAGATAAGCCTGTGCAGTCCACAGAGGCTAATCAGGGACGACACTTTCTGCTTTATTGATATTTTTTCATTTAAAGGAAGTCCTATTTTACCAAAAATCTAGTAAAAGCGGAAAGTGGCGTCTCTGATTAGCCTGTGCAGACTGCACAGGCTAATCTGGGAAGACACTTTACGCACATGCATTATGCCCAGTTTTATCAGAACAAGACACAAATTTACTGTGCTATAAGGAGGAAATTTAAGATATATGTGGTACACATGCCAACTTTTGCACTGCCGAAATAAGTTACTAGTACTTATTTTTACCTTTTTTTTAATGTTTTAGGGTCAAGTTAAAATTAATAGAATTAAAAATGACTGTTAACTGTTATAAACAGTTCAAGTTCCCTGCTCATAATTTATTCACACTTGTGCTTAGAGAAAATGTATTGCCCTGTAAAATTTCATGACTAACTCAAAAGATGAAATATGAATTTTGTGTATGAGCCGCGTCACACCAAAATGGGTCTTGTGCCATATACGGCTAGTGTAGCTCAATAGATCAGCCTGCTCAGTCTGGCAGTCTGGTCAGGAGCTACCCTATAGGGTTTTAAAGTCACTAAAGGTTTTGTGGTCTCATTTGCGGTCAGTGTAGCTCCTCACCAACTGCGTGAATTCACAGCCTGATCTGCAGCTTAGGTAATGCTGGCAGCAAAGGGCATAAGAGTCTTAGACCATTTTGCACATGACATGGGTCATATATACAAATATTCTGATTACAATTTTTTTTTTCAAAATGCAAGATTGCCCACTAGAGGCAATGTGCACCACACAGTTGCATAAGGGCATAAAGATTTGCTACAGAACACCTAGAGTGCTGACCAGACACCCTTAATTGAGTGACTATTTAAGTTCAAGGTCACCTGCGCTGACAAGCACTTTGCTAAACGGGGAGGATTTCCTTCGACTGGAGTCCGCTACTACAAGCAACACAAGCAACATTGGAATGGCTGCACAGAAGTTTTAAATATAATGTGCCATGTCAAAATATTAAAGCAAAACCAGCATCATAAACAACATTTATAGAAACAGAAGTTTAATATATGAGTATACCATTTCAATTTTAATTTACCAAAAATAGAATAAAAAAACAACAACAACATTTATATGTTGAAAACTTTTGAAAATAACCTCAAATGTATATAAAATATTTAACAAAAATATATTAAAACGTACACACCCATGTTTATTTGGAAACTCTAAATGAGAACATTCAATAGAGATATGTTTTACTTTGTTTACATGAGGAAGGACATACTGCTGAACTTCAAGAACAAATGATTAGCTTTACAAAAGCAGAATATCAGGTAAAAAAGTATTGTATTATAGTAATTGACTGATAACTGTCAAGCAATGATGTTTGCAAAGCTGACATTCTCTGTTAACCCATTACCACTTAGATATGTATTTTCACGCCTTTGTGGTTTCTTTGAAAGTTAGATTTAATTAGAGACCTTTCATACTAGATTAAAATTTTAAAGGCTTTGTCTCCAAACCTTAGATACTGATGAGCAGCAAACAGAATAAAACCTGAACAGACTGGGAGTTACTCGCAAGCTGTTCTTAATTGTTGCAAAAGCCATTTCACTTTGCTTCTTATGGGGGAAAGAGTTAAACAGGAACATTTTATACACAAATGCAATTGCCTACAATATAAGCAACTGGTATCATCTAACACTTGATCTCACATACTTGACAACACAAGAAAATTTACAACAATTATTGCATTTGAATTTTCTTTGCTATTTAGGGTGGTCTTGAACAATTTTAATTGAACATGTATGTCTTTCTGTTAAATTTTTGTTCTATTTTACATACAGTATGTTAGAAAAGTGATGGTATATTTCTTGTTAGTTTTAAGTTACATGTACAACCTTCAAAGTTATAACATTCACACTAAAATTCCTTGTCTTTGTTTTGAAAAATTAGGCTTCCTAGTATCCAAATGCTACATGGTGCACTTAAAAAAAATCTTAAACTCTTTTGAAACAAATTAAAATACTTGTTCCTTTCTTCCATAAAACTTACTGGGTCAATTTGCCTCTTCTATGTAAGTCAAAGGAAGAGAAAAAAAGGGCAAGGCCTTACAGTAAAAGTTATATAAGCATTAATAGACAGTATACATTATTTAAATTGGCAGGCATGCAAGCACATGCTTGCACCCAAATTCAGTAGATGCGCGCTAAAGGTAATGCAATAATTAAATTAAATATATTCATGTTACACACATTGGTAATAACGCATGTTCAAGCATTGTAAACAATTCAAAGATATGCATGCATACACAACAAACAAGATAATGTTATTCCCGAAAACCCACGCAGTTACTGTCAAAGGGAGGAGGGTGGGTAAAAACAAGCATCCTTGACGGAGATTGCGCGCAAACTTCCCCAGACAGAATCAGCCGGTCAAACCAGTAACTAATTATCACGTGACTGATAAGACCAAACTGAGGCCCCCGAAAGGAGCAGCGGGTGTGTTAATATTTCCTCTAAATACAATTAAGAACCTTAATTATACTTAAACGAAAGACCAACAACACATATAGAGGGGTAAGGAGAGCTTTATTAATACTACTAACTATAGCTCCAAAACTAAAAGCGCGCATAATAACAAAACATGGCAAATCAAAGTAGATGCGCGCTAAAGGTAATGCAATAATTAAATTAAATATATTCATGTTACACACATTGGTAATAACGCATGTTCAAGCATTGTAAACAATTCAAAGATATGCATGCATACACAACAAACAAGATAATGTTATTCCCAAACTCCCAAAGTAGGGGTAGATAGTAGGGGTATACTCGTTTAACATTAAGATTCCTGGATTACTTTTTGCATGGATTGGATAATATTGTACCTAGCACGAGTGTCATTTGATAAGTAGTTCTGATAACAGTTTGAACGCCAATCGCCCAGTAGTTTGATTGCATCTGGGGGAAGCCCGATGGCATAGCAGAAAGTAGCACCACCGCGCCTGAATGAATGTGACGCAATCTCACTAGGATCCACACCACCTGCCTGCAAACACTGTCGAATCCGACCAATGAACAGATTACTGGTTAGAACCTGAGTATGGCCATCCTTCAAATAAACAAAGGCTGGGCCGTCATTGTTTGCTAGCGCGGAAAGTTTTGCGGCATGGAATATAGCCTGCACAGGACACAAGCGATGCTGCTTAAGGCGCGGGAGCGGGATATCAAAGGTTCTAGACTGGTACTGATTTGTCTTGCTCCATCTTATGTGCACCATAATACCCCATTGATGATAGGTTATGTCACGCCGTCTGAGATGTTTGTGGGGGTCGAAGGCCATATCACTGGAGACCAAAACGTTACTGCGACGCAATAAGCCGTAAAACATTGTTAGGGCTACAGCCCACACGGATGAGTCGAATGAGGTGGACATGTCTAGTCGTTCCAGAATGATTATTAGTAGTTCCGGTGTTATAGGTTGTTTGCGCACAGTTATGTCCCCAATATGACGGCGTATACCCTGCATCGTGTACTTAAGTTTGAAGTTGTCTGCTACCGGGTTAGGCAGGTTCCATTCTGCGTGAAGTAAGCGTATAATGTTCATATACTGTTTGATTGAGCTGAACTTTAACGTTTTTGACAGATAGGCAGCATAACGACACAATGTCGTCGTGCATGCAGGAACAGCGGCATATCCGAACTTTTCGCAGAATTTGAGATAGGATGATCTATGCGTTGAATAGGTCCGTTTCGTGTTGGACGACAGAGCGTTACTGTAGAAATATTCAACGGCCCGATCCAGGTCATCTTCCGTTGTACCGCTTCTATCTGTAAAGAGAAAAACCCGATTGTTCCATGATTTCGATTAGCCGCGAAAACCCATTTGGTTCATGGAGTCTTGATACCCTGTCAGCTAGAGTGTTGAAACGGCCAGGGTAATAAACAGCACGAATTCTAAAGTTATAAATAGCACTCAGCCAAAAGATTCGTCTAAGCGAATCCATCACAGTTGGATGTTTGCAAGATCCTTTGTTTATGATCGCGCATGCGGTTATGTTGTCACAATGTACGTATACCAATTTGTTGGACCACGCACGTGACCATCGTCTTGTAGCTATTTCCAATGAAAGTACTTCCAAGTAATTTATAGGAAGTAATGCCGTCTGAGGAGTCCATGGTGCATGTATGAAGTCCCCTTGGAAAAACGAGCCGCATGCAGTTTTGCATGCGTCAATGCTGACTGACACAGGCATTCTATCGTCTATCATCTGCATTGTACCATTGAATACTTTCATGAAGTCCAACCACCACATAATATCAAGTTTCATATCTTTATTTACATAAGTACGATGTCCACTAGAGCGAAGAGAATTTGCGCGGTCAATTAAGCGACGCATATGAAACCGACCGCCGTAAACACATTGTGTTATCCAATTTAATTTGCCGACTAGTTGTTTAATCCGTCTTTTTGTAATTTTCCTTGCGTGCAGTGTATTTATCAGAAGCGTGTGTATTTCCGTGATTTTTTGGTCCGGTACCGTTATAGTCATATTAATTGAATTTAAAACGAGCCCAAGGAATGTCAGCTTCTGATACGGTCCTTCCACTTTATTGTAGTTGATTTGAAATCCTAATTCGCGGACTAATTTCATAAGTTCATGAAGTGCTTTTTGACAATTGTCCTATGTGTCTGCTACTAAGAGAAAGTCATCTAAATACACAATGATATCTTTAAAACCTCTATTTTTCATAATCACTCGTACAGCTTGGGTCAGTGTATTAAATATATAAGGGGACAGTTTTGCTCCGAAGGGAAGTTTTGTATCTACCATGTAAGTGAAGTGTTTATTGTTTCCAAAACGCCATTTTAAACCTGTAGCTTGAGTATTAGAGGAATGAATATTAACGCTTCGATAAGCATTTTGAAGGTCTAATTTAGCCATGTAACAGTTAGGTGTGATTAGCTTTATGGCGTCTTTAATTGATTGATATTTAAAGGTAGTTGCGTCCGCAAAGTCATTAACTGCAAATCCTGTCGGCTGACTACAATCATGAATTAATCTTACTTTCGAAGAATCAGATTTTGGTATGGCTCCAAGTGCAGAAATGATGAGCGGTTTTTCATCGACTATCTTATAATGCCCGTTCTCAACTTCCGTGAGAATTTGGGCCTCAGTTCGCGCGCGCATATTTAAATTTGTGGCCGATGAATAATTTTCCACCTCTGCACTTTGAGAAATTTTGCCCATGTCCAGGACATGAAAACCGTTCTTGATTCCTGAAAGTATAAATTCACGATCCTTATAATCCGCCGGCAGATTTTGTTCCCAGGCTTGGAGTTTCAAGGTCGACGGTCGGACTACTGGTTTTTTGTAGCGTCTTGGCGAGAGTTGTTTGAGGGTAGAGCCTTCACGTGCTTGTAACGGCATTTATCCCCAAACGGACATGCACCTTTCGCCTTAAATATCCTGCAGTCCTCTTTTGGCGCTGGATTTTGGACCGGAACTGACGGTTTTGGTCGTTTAGGAACTAGCATTTGGAGTTCCATATGCGGGGAGTATGTTCCCCACTTAAATCCATGTTCTGCTTGCAGTTCACGATAGTGGTAATCATAGTTCAGCACACTATTCCACTCGAAGGACTCTGCAAATTCAAAAATTCTGGTAGTGTATGCGAGGTAAAACTCCACCTCGCTTCTTTCAATGTCGTTCACCGTAAGAAGGTGGTTAAGGACTCGCATATTCGCTGCCCCCCATTCCTCCATTTGAATGCCCAAATAGGGATGATCATCTTCAGTTTTGAAGACAATAGTTTCACGTTCGCTTGAGTGCAAGACGAATTCTTTCCTTTTATTATTCTTCCGTCGTTTGCTGTTCTCCGACAGGAACTGTGTTATGTGAACTGTCTTTTTTGTATTTGCTTTCATGGTAAGGATTGATCTTGGGTCCATAAAGCTAGACCCATTATGCACATTACTGTGTCTTTCTTTTGAAGGAAGCTGTGTTATGTTTGGGAAAGTAGGAAGCTCATCGAGCAACTTACCGGAACCATCCAGCGTCACCTCGTTTTGCGTTTCTTTATCGTTGGGTTGCTCGCCAGCAGTATCACTAATCTCGCCCTGTTTCCATTTTCTCACTTGCTCAAGGATCACCTTCGCACAACCCAGAGGTAATCCTAAGCCTTTAAGGTCGTTTTCACTTAATAATGACAATGTTTCTTTTGATGTCAGTTCCTCCTGACGTAAGATCTGCGACACTTTTCGGGGTAAATTTAGTTCTGTAATCCAAGCTTCAAAAGCAAAGTCACTCGTAGCTTCTATATCGTTGTTCATTTTTCAACACCAAAGATTTAAGTAAAAACACTTTATCCGTTAAAACTGATAATAGGTTAAAGACACAATTGAGCAACACAAAAAAAAAACAAGCATCCTTGACGGAGATTGCGCGCAAACTTCCCCAGACAGAATCAGCCGGTCAAACCAGTAACTAATTATCACGTGACTGATAAGACCAAACTGAGGCCCCCGAAAGGAGCAGCGGGTGTGTTAATATTTCCTCTAAATACAATTAAGAACCTTAATTATACGACTAAAAGACTAGTACCTAGAGGTCTGAAATTGGCGATCCAGAGTATACATATTTGCATTTCAGCTCAGACATTTTAAGAAAGCACATCAGAGTAGAATGGACCCCTGACAATCTTTATGAATAAATGCAATATTTAAATATTTCTTAAACATTTTCTGCTATTATATAGCACACAGCATTATGATTCATATTGCAAGGACCAGAGTTCTGCTTATTTTTAAGTAAATAATAATTTTTGACAGAACTATTGTAACCTACCTTGAACACCTGAAATATACAGGGTTTCCTTTCATGATATTGAATACTAACAAAAATAGGATTTTGTCCTTAAAACAGAGTAAAACTTTTGTATACAAATATCCAAGCTCGACAACATAACATGTATATACAAATGTTAGAGCTCAACAACATAACTATTACATACATACATATAAGCTCAACACTAAAGCTTTCCCATATTCCCAATTCTTTATTTTACTGTACCTGAGTTCTTTAATATGCCTGCATACAAATCATATTGACTCATATATAACAGATGTTTGTAAAGCATGTTATCCCCTAACTTGCAGCAAAGTCATACCTGTGACATTGACCTTTGATTTCTTGATTTAAAAATTGTTATGGGTCATCTTTTGTGAAGACTAACCAGAATACTTATTAATATGATGCTTCACATTCAATAGATATTGTGTGGAAGTAATTTTCACATAATAAGCCTATATGCAGAGCTCCATATAAGGATTTGTGAAATTAGTAACGGTACTGCCACTGACAGAAAGTAAAGGAGTAACGCTGAAAATCAATTAGTACCTGTACTGCCATATCTAAAAATACAGGTAGTACTGTACTACCCGTGTTCTTGGATATCGAAGGGTGTATAAAAAAACTGACTTTACAGAAACATTTGCAGCAATAATAATAAATATATTTAGCTTCTTAAACAGTTACTTTATTAGGGTTTCCATTCTGAATTATGATGCAAATACAACTACACATTACAACTCATGACTTAATACTATTTCTACATTTTTCTTGACAAGAAAACAAAAGCCAACTAGTAAGCTAAGTAAATGAACACTAATGTCACTGTCTCATCTCAAAAGAATGATTGTTTTGGAGTTTAAACTGTCAAAGTTGGCATAGCAAATTTCACAATTAAACCGTAAAACGTCTCTTTTTTCTCGGTGACAAGCCAATCATATTTGGTTTTGCAATCTTCAAAAGTTTTTGTTTGGATCCGCCACGGATGCAATCAAATCATTTAATATCTGGGCAACAATCTTTTCTGGGTTTACAGATTGAATGTCAGGATGGTTAGATAACCATATGTAGCCATTATATGACAACAAAGTGGGTGTTTTTTTTAACCGCTTTCGGTCTAGCCGGCCTTTCCTTGCGCGCAGAATTTTTTTTTTGACGGGTTTACGAGCTATCGGAAATCATGCGACAGAATAGACAATAATACTGGAATCCAGTCTGCAACTTTTCGGTTAATTGAATTAATGAAAAGCGCCATTAGGTTAGAGACCAACAAATCACGCCGCGCTGACGCGGACGTATCGGTACGGCCAGATTTTTTTCGTAAATGCGTAAAAGGGATATTAAAGTCGTAATTGTACGTCCATTTTATAAAAATTAATGCGTAAACCTTCATGAAAAAGCCGTATTTATGGCTGTACGGCCCTTATCTGGAGCTCTGTATATGGCTTCCATTTTTAACCTCTGATTTACAGAACAATCAACGCATGTGTGCAAAGCAGTATACCTCTTCTTTTTTCATGGGGGTTATAACACAAAAATAAAAATCTAACTAAAGAGGATAAGGTAAAGACTGAATAGAAAAACTACAAAGTGACACATCATGAAACGGTGAGATGAAACAAACATTGAGTCTCTTGCCTGACAGAAATTAGGAGGTCAGAAAATATGACAGTCTTACAGACTTGGTGAACTACACAAAATTTTCAAAATAACCATGAAAAAGTTCCTGCAAACATTCCCAATTTTTTTATTTGAGTTCAAAGATTGAGATCGATGACATATTTTTATCGCATTTGTGCATTTTAACTGCCTCCTTAATCAGTTAATATACTTCCTAACATAAAATAAATGTCAAAATTCATTCTGATAATAAAATATCTTAAGCTAAATCAAAAACTATAGCAATATGCCGAGCTTAACAACCAATCGATTACGTCAATTAAACATTTATATCATAAAATAAAATAACTGACATATGTCCATTTCGTTTTATTTTATCTTAGACAGTCACTTATACGTATTTGAAAAAAATGTTTTGGTTGTAAATATCTCTTGGACCCAACAGACAATTATTATGTGTATACTTTGCGAAATCATTGCGTAACTAGATACATTTACGGCGTTATACCAACAACGATGCATGTATTGCACTGTAATAGGCAATTGGTCACTCGACTTAAATAAAAGACTGACAGACTGTAAACAAGAATTTCTCTCCTGATAATGTGTCTGGAGGTTAATTACCGTACATTCGCGGCCATAAGTCTACCTCGGCCATAAGTCGATGGGTATAATGTGGCTAGAAAAACTTGGTTTTTTGCCTTGACTCTGCCATAAGTCGGGGGGTAAATTTCCTCAATATCTCGGACATGTTTTAGTCATGGTTCTGAGGGCTCCTGTAACGGCAGTTGACATTTTTTGGGATATTAATAATAAGAATATATTTTAAACGAAACATTCAGCGTTTCAATGATTTATTATCACGAAAAATATATTTTATCGTTCAAAATCATAATTACATATCATTGATTATTTAGAACTTAATATATATTTCACAAATCAAAATTAGTATCCCATTTAACGTAATAACTTTCAGTGTTTATATTATGAGCAGATATTTTTGTACTCAAATGTTAGTATGTGAAAATTCGGTAAAATCTTGAACGCAGAAATTCGTTATATGGTCAAAATAATTGTAACTTGCTCTCAAATAATCAACAACGCTTTCGCCATTATGCGTGAAACACGTGAATTTACCAACACTCGCATCGCTCGCTATTTGACTGTTATATACATATTCGTAAATCACGAGATACCTGAGGAATATTTTCTGCATTCTGGAACAACGTCTTATCTGATAATACTAAGCAGATGATCCAAAGCAATTGTGTATTTGATATGTCCAATTACACTTTTTAATAATCCAGGGTGAGTGCGTAATATTATTATAATCAAACAATGAATGAAATCTTCACTCAGATAAGATCTATTTATTTACGAAACGATTACGCATTAACTGTGGGACAGTTGTGAATAAATCAACGAAACCACACCTTCATCCAATCAAAAAATATATCATGTGAAGTTGAACAATAGCGATTGGTTAAAGGCGTATCTAACGATCAAGTAATTATTTTTGATTGGTCAGAAGTAGTTTGTAGCAGAACCGTTGTGCATATCATTAACGGATAACTATTTTAGGCGTGACGCAATAAAGACAAATGATCGAAAGGATGCCAACACTACTCTTTACACTTTGATCTTAGTCAAAGGCCGAGAAGCGATAATTGGTGGCATAAAGACACCTGCAATTGTTGACAGTTTGTATTTACACGGATTAACTTTAAATGGGAAAAGTGTCAGCAGTCGATTAACTATTGTTCTTAGCAGACAACAGGCAATGTATCAATAGACAAATTGCTATGTATAATTTTCACCACTTTACGGTATGTCACAAACGTTTAATATTTTCGAAGTTATTTAAACATGTTTTTATTTGGAATTATTACGAAGATTAATGATTTGAAAACCAATGTAAATATGAGTATTTTGTTATCGGCGGACATTTAAGTAAAAGACGAGTCGGCCTTACCGTAAACAGTCATCATTCCTTCGCTTCAGAGATTTATTACTTAAAAAAAAATGGCACAGAAATATGTTTTTTATTTTTTTTATTTAGTACCTCATCCATAAGTCGACTTGACTTTTAAAGTCAATTTTGGCAGCGTTTTTAGGTCGACTTATGGCTGCAAATTTACGGTATTTCTATATGAGCCACCTTCTGGGAGAGCTGGGCTCAAGCCTTGGGAGTAAACTGTCATCCCAGATTGGCCTGTGCAATCCACAAAGGCTTATCAGGGAAAACACTTTTCAGTTAAAATGTTCAGGCAGTAAGTGTTGTCCCCAATAAGCCTTTGTGGACTGCACAGGCTAATCTGGGACAACACTTTATGCACATGCATTAAGCCCAGTTTTTCCAGAAGGAGGCTTGTATCTATCAGGCACTGACCTGGTTTCCTCGTGTTTTCATACTCCACCTCCCTCTCCACGTCATCATCATCACTGAGGTTCACACGGCCTGCTAGACTGACCTTCACTTTGCCCTGAAGATATCACATGACACAGGCTTGAAATTCCTATGCATGATATTTTTCATAAGCACAAGGATTTTCCAGGCTAAAAAATAGCCTAAGCAGTGTTTTAAGTGTCATCCCAAATTAGAATATGCTGTCCACACTGACTGATCAGGGACGAAACTTTCTGCCTGGATTTTTGCTATTAACAGACTTCCTTTAAACCAAAAATACAAAACAAGTAGAAAGTGTCGACACTGATTAGCCTTTGCGAAATGCATGCAAAAAGCCTGGTTTTCCCAGATGGCTAAAATGTTCTTTAACCATCTTTCAAATGTGTCACTAATGGCTCCTTTGAAAGTAATTTCTCTAAATATAACCACAGGTGCATATTATGGTGAATCCTAATAAAATAAGACTTTCTTTCAAATCATGTTGTTTCCCCACAAAAGCCAACCTTTTTTAAATAAAATGTCAAGCTAAAAAATATTCCTAATTTTGCACATGTAACAGGATTCCATTTGTTACAATTTTGTTGTGAAGGCTAATGTTGGGTAAAAAAATGAACCCATAACTGTTTCTCTTTTTTTTCTACAAATAATAAAATGGTTTGTCCAAAGAACTTTTTGATAGTATTTGGTGCAAATCAAGTCATATTACTCACACAAAAACACTTTTCATTGCAAATTAGTTATCTTCCACAAGTTCCAAAGATATCAAAATTGTTCAACATTTTTGCCTAACTACATTCTTAACCTTCAACAAGCCAAGAGATATCAACTGATCATAGTTTAAATAAGCAACTTGATGCAATAAAAGTGAAATGCCATAAGGGGCCAGAGCAGCTTTTTGGCAAACCTATCTGTACATGTACATACAAGATTACTGGCAACATGTACTTGTAAACACAAATTTGCTTTTCTTTTAACACTCACCTTCTTTTGAAAGTTAAATCTTGGTATTTGAGACTTTTTTGACATTGTCACCTAATTACATCCAATGAAATGTTGATTGTTGAAACAAAACTCCAAATGGTTCATAAAATAGCATTTACATCCCACAACTTAAATCATGCATTGCTTAACAAAACAATTTCTGCAGACATAATCTTCTTTAAATTGTGAATTCAACCATCGATTTCACGATATTTTATTTTAAATGCTGTTATATCTCCATCTCTCACAACGGACAATTACATCCACATATGTAGGCATTATCATAAACATGTTGACCTCTCAAAGTTTTGAAACCATATCTTCTTCAATGCAACATGTACAGTTTGTTCTTTGAAAGTTTATAGACTGTTTCATGCATAAAGAATGACATTTATCTTCTTCCACATCAGGACTGGTTTGTAAAATAAAGATGTTCTTAAAGCCAAAAAGATGGACGATAAAAGTAGCTTCCCAGTTCAAACTTAAAATCTTGATCCACTTCTGTCAATTAAGTAAACACTGAAATTTGAATAAAGTAATAAATTCCAAACTATAACATGAATAATTCCAACTTTAACAGTGGCTGACCATCCAATATTTACAGTGTTATACTAACACTCTTGTCAAAAATCAATTTTATAAAAAGATTTTTATTTTCAACACCATTAAGTATACATGTGTATATTGAACCTTGTTTGAATTAATTCAATCCCTGAATGGCACTCAGGCTAACCATCGAACTTCAAGTATAGCACTGGTATGTCACAATATAAATGCTAATAGAATGTATCTAGTCAAAAGGCCAATAAAGGCAAACTAAATTTAAGTAAAATTTGCATAATGACCATCAATTAACTCACGTTATAGACAAGATACAGATGGTTATCTCAATTGAAACAGAAATACCAGGAAAGTAGTTGATAAACTCTTATTGTAAGTACAAATCAATGAAGTGTCATTAACCTATTAAATGCTATTAGAACTTAAATAATAATTAAGACCCAAAACTATTTCACTGCAAGATAGGACCAGTAAAGACTGCTAAAGTGAGATCTGGGTTTAGTCCTGTCCGCCTGAAATAATTCCTAGATAATCCACTAATCAGTAAATCTGTGTACCACATTTTACATACACTTGATCTATGATGATGAAAACAAAAACCCTTTGCACACAATTCAAGCAGTTTGACAATGTTAACTATTTTTATGTTGACACTAATTATAATATTAGTTCTTGGCATAATTTTAAAGATATTAACATAAAAAATCTTCAAATAATTCATTAGTTTTCTTTCATGTTTTCACAGAGAAAAGTCCAAACAGACTTATAAACAAGGTGTGTTCTTTGAAATATTCACACTTGCGTAAGAAAGTTTTTCAGTCTCAAGAATCTTATTTTTATTTTTTAGATTTATTTGCATTTATTTTCTGCAGAAAATATACCTTTATACAACATTTACATACACTACTTATGTATCAGCACTAATATTATATCTTTAACTTTAATCAATAAATCTTTTTTCAAACCAAACCAAACCAAACCAGAAAAAAAATTAATTAGACTTACACAAAGGAGTTATGTAAAATAACTCGGAAGAATCATCTATACCTCAAATTAATCTTGGAAAACAGGGCTTCATGCATGTGCATAAAGTGTTGTCCCAGATTAGCTGGTGCACTCAATTGTATAGAATTTTCTTTTAAAGCAATACTCTTCTAACCAAATTCAGTCAAGGTGAAAAACGTGGTCTGATTTGCCTGAGCAGACACTTTACACACATAGTTTAAGCCCTGCTATCCCAGAGTGCAGCTCAGATATATATGAGACGGTTTCTGTAAAATTAGGGTTTAATGCATATGCTTAAAGTGTCATCCCAGATTAGCCTGTGCAGTCTGCACAGGCTAATCATGGATGACACTTTCCGCCTAAACTGGTTTTTTGCCAAGAAGAGATTATCTTTAAACGCAAAGTTCAATAAAAGCAGAAATTGTCATCATTGACTAGCCTGTGCAGACTGAACAGGCTAACGCTAATCTGGGACGACACTTTAAGCAAATGTATTTAACCCTTTTTTCACCCAGCAAGGCTCATATGGTCCAGTCAACAGGCTTGTTTAAAATTATCATAAGCTCACATCGTAAAATACGAATACAAATATTGACTTGCATGTGACTTCTTTGTTTAAACACAATTTGATTTATGAATTTCTTGCGAGAAGGGTTAAGACATAAAAGGATTTAAACAACCATTGCTGCTGGAACAAATAAAACTAATTGGAAGGACACCACACAAAGCTCAAGGGCAAACGAGATTACAAGTGTGTTTAAACTAACTTCATAGACTAAATTTAAATACCATGTTTTATTGATTTTAAAGGTTATAGTGAAGTTGTGAGCAAGGATTAAGTTTCTCTATTATTTTAGGTGAACTCAAAATCTTATGTTGTGTTTGATAGATATGTTATAGTGTTTAAATGTTAAGATGGCAAAAACAAGATTGACACTATAAAATCATTGCATTGTAATATTTACTTTGATAAATTACCTTAAGTTTGTTTTTCTTAAACTCACATCATATACCAGAAAAAAATGTTTAAAATATACTTATAATTTCCAAATGAAAAACAAAACAAAACACAAAAGGGCCATGATTGCCTTGAAATGCTTTTCCACTATCAGTATATCATTCTTTACTTGTCAGACACTTGACCTGGTGACCTAGTTTTTGACCCCACTTAACCAGATTCATCCATGGCCTATAGACATTGTACAGATAAATTTTCTAAACAAGTTTCATTGAGATTGAGTCATAAATGTGGCTTTTAACGGGGTTAAAAGATTTTTATAAGATTTGACCTATTGACCTAGCTTTTCGATGCATGTGACCCAGATTCAAACGAGGCATAGATATTGTCAAGATAAACATTTTTAATAGGTTTGATCAAGATTAAGTCATAAATGTTGCCACTATAGTGGACTCAGGGAGTTGAATTATATATTTGACTTGATTGAGATATAAATGTCGCCTCTAGTATTTCAACAAGATTGTTCAAAGATTTGACCCGATGGCCAAGTTCTTGGAAGAACATGACTTGGTCTAGATAATGTAGAGATAAACATTGTGACCAAGTTTAAAAAAAGATTGGATGAAAAATGTTGCCTCTAGAGTGGTTACAAGCAAAACCCAACGACTCAGTATGAATGAAACACAATTCATGATGACATGATGACAGACAACGGACATAGGGTTATCACAATTGCACAATGAGCACTTTGTGCTCAGGTGAGCTTAAAAATCGATATATAAAACACAAGACAGATTTGGAAGTGGTATGAACATTAGACTGTGAAGGGCAGTAATCTCAGTCTAACATGTTCGACAACACAAAGTGAGGGATCAACCATTGGTGTGCACTCCACTCATGTATTATTGGGAAAGGGGACACAGTGCACTAACCTCATCACTGGCAGTAACCTCATCAACATTTCTGCCGGTACTTTGGTGAGAGGCCTTCATGCAGACAAACATGCAGACAAAAATACTCTTCGATGTACAAAACAGGGGAGTTACTCAACACAGACAGAAACACAATAAACTTCAGCCATAACCTTGAATTGTGACCTTTACATTGAACAAATAAGCATTGGAACTGTGCGAAAATACATCTGGTCTTAAGGAACAATATGTAAAAATAATCCCAATGATTAAAAAAGTTACAGAGTAAGAAAACATTTCTGGAAGAAAGACACCAACCAACCACTTAAGGACGGACATTAATTTATGTCTACAATATGTTATCCTTCAAGGGGCATATAACACAAAATAATAAAAGACAAAATTACAAGTACACTGAAAAAGCAAACCAGTCTTCACAATATTGTTATAATCCAGTACCCTCAATACTTATGCAATTAAAGTAACAGGTTAAATTTTCACCTGCCTTACTATATACATGAAAGAATTCTACTAGCCCGTAAACTGTTCACTAGCTCAAGGCAGTCAGCCTGTGGCCAGTGTGGAGACTGGTGCAAACTTTTTATGCTTTCCCTTAAATATTCTCAAGAGGACCAAATAGCGGCTATAATTCAAAGTCAGGCAAATGGCACATCTAAGACAAAAGTATACAACATTTTTACAAGTGAATGGCCCTCTTACCCTTTTCTCTTTTTTGATAGATTTCTTTATGAGAGAAAAAAAGTGAATTACAATAACTGTTTCAACTGAAGCTTTATTTAATGACATTAATTCTAATATAAATTACCGTTATCAATTTGTTATATGGCGTGATATGATATATTAGGTAACAAGAGCTGTCAGAGGACAGCGCGCTTGACTATTCGAGTGCTTGACATTATAACGTAAGCCATCATGGGGAAATTGTTCATATTCAATAATTTATTAGACGATCTTTCAAAAATAAAAAAAGGACAACACATTTTATTTATTTTTTTTTTTGGGGGGGGGGGGGTTGAGAGGGGGTATAATGTGGGGTGTGGTAATTTATTAGATGATGTTTCAAAAAAAAAAAAAAATTGTGGGGGGGTAGGGGGGGGTGAGAGGGGGTTATAATGTGGGGTGGGGTAATTTATTAGATGTTAAAAAAAACATTCGGGGGGGAGGTTGGGGGGGGGGAAGGGATTCTGGGTAGGGGCGTGGGGTATTGTTTAAGCAAAATGTTCAATTATCTAAGTGTAAAAGGGGCCATAATTATGTCAAAATGCTGGTCTGCTCTTGTTTATAGGTTGGGGTCATGTTGGTTAACAAGTATGCAAAATATAAAAGCAATATGTCAAGGGACAAAGAAAATATTTGGGGTAATACGAAAACTTTAACATTTGCACGCTAACGATAACGCAGACGCTAATGCAGACGCCGGGGTGAGTAGGATAGCTCCACTATATATATTTTATATATAATAGTTGAGCTAAAAACCCATGCCTTACTATGTTCAAGGGGGATTATTATAGATTTTCAGATTTTAAAGTCTCTATTATGCTCAAAATCAACAAAAAATTTGTTAAGTATTTCGTAAAATAAAGTTAACACCTAATCAGTAATCCTTATAGCAATAGCCACAATTTCAACGCTAGATGTGGTATGATGACACAGATTTTCGTAGATACAATTTTATTTATTTGTGACACAATTAATTCCATTTTAATTTCCCGCAAATATATCTATTCATAGGACACACGAACACCATGATAGTGTTCATGTGTCCTGTGAATAGATAGCGTTGCAGGAAATTAAAATGGAAAAAAAACTGAGCATTTTGTATGTACAAACATCTATTTACCATACCACAACTGGCTTAGAAATTTCGGCAATTGCCATAAGGAACACTGATTTTTAATTGGTTAAGTTTATTTTATGAAATATTGTACAAAATTTTCGTTGATTTTGAGTACCGTAAAAAGTTGTGTATAAGGCGCACTTTTTTACCCCCAAATTTCATTTTAAAAACTTGATGCGCGTTATGCACAACTACAGCCAGGCCAAGACATTTTTTCGCTGTCAGTTACCCAGTAGCGGTAATTCGCATCATTCTGTTTTCCGGTGTTTTAACTGTAACTATGTTAATAATAGTGTTATATTGACGATCTGAATAAGATGAACAAACATTATAAAGTTAACATATATATTTTCTATCTTTTTCAGGTACGTACAGAGCATTGAAATCAAATAAATTTGAAGAAGAGAATGAAAAACGAGGAAGCCATTTTTATTTAAATGTTATTGTTTACTTTTCCCACAATATTATACCCTACTGTACTAGGGTTACACAATTTATTTGGGGGCACTTGTCGATTTACAATAGTATGTCGGCAAGGTATTTCCCGATATATTTAAGATTATTTTTCTTGCTTTTCAAATGTGTTAATAAAATTGATGCTGTGTTTGTTTACACGTTTTCATACGTCTTGTCAAGATTTAGGATGTGATTATTGAGCAATTTGCGTCACCTGTCAAGTTTTGTGTAGCTGGGCTATTATCAAAACATGCGAACCGGCAAACGGCTTCACACCTCCATTGTTTGTTTATCGCCGGTAATGTCGTGATGGTGTTGAGAAGTTTGAGTCGTTAAAGTCTCCTGTCAATTTTAGACTATCGAAAAGAACGCATGATATCGGCATTGTAAATAAAACGCGCGGTTGTGAATTAGTCAAGCATGAATAACCAGGTGACAATACCAATCAATAATGTCAGTTTCTTAGTTATAACTAATCCATCCGTTATGTGTACTCCACGATAAAATCGTGGACAGTTACTTCGGAGACATATGATGAAAACCTTGATGGTATCCTCCTGGAAAGTGTGCATTTCATGCATAATTCATTTAAATCCAAACATTATTTTTACGCATAATATGATTTAAAAAAAACACCAACTAGTTGTATCGTCTTAAAAATAATTTATAATTGAAGCAATAAAAGAATAAGTAAGATCGGCAATGTAAATATAACGATTTTCAGTTAGCCTGCAGTACGGAATTTTTCCCCCGATTTTTTTGCTTCAAAAACTTTTTTTCCCGATTTTTTAGCTTTAAAAAGTAGATGCGCGTTGTACATAAATGCGCGTTATACACAACGTTTTACGGTAGCAATGTTACTTTTAATGTTAATTTCAGTTGAAAACCATTTGAAAATCATAAATTAACTGAAATTAGTACTTTCAGGTAGAAACATAGACAATTGCCATCCTTTAAATGAATCCAAATTATGGTCAGTAATATATGAACCGTACACAGTTGTTAAATTTGAGCCATTCTCCAATCACAATGTGAAATTTCAATTGAATATTATTTTCATATGTTGATTAAAGGACTGTTTATGTGGTACAATATATCTTTTGCCTAAAGCAAATGTGCAGAAATCAATTTAAAATGCTGCAGAATCCTTCAAGTACAGTTTCCATGGTTACCTTGAGTTTATGGTCATCCATGGCTGAGCTGACGTCAGTGTCGTCTGCCCAGGAGTCCTGGCGACCTTCACCTTTAGACTGGCTCACGGTCGGGTCATCAGAGTCCTCGTCTGCAAACAATCATATCAGTTATTGAGAGAGCCATTGAGAAAGTGAATGTAACAGATGGGTAAATACCGTAACATTAAATATTTCTGCATGTCAACAAGTAGGTTAAAACTAGACAATGAGGCCCCCACTACATATGCCTGAACACATACAAATCCACTACATATTCTACAGAAGACAAAAAGACACAGTTTTACCCATATTGGTTGCAGTCACAATTCCTTCCTTTACAATCAACTACACTTTAAGGTTATTTAGCTGTTAAAACTTAGAACAAAATCTACTAAGTGGTATAAAGACATGTTGAGTCAAGAAATGTTGACTATAATATTCTAAAGTGGGAAACAAATTAATTTATACGGTAGGTCACCGTGGGCATAGTGGATATGGTGTCCACCTAGGGACCAGGAGGTCATGGGTTTGATCCCCACCGTGGGAGCGTTCTTAAGATCTTTTCCATAGACACCAAGTACTGGTTCTAGTACCAGGAAACAGACTCAAGAGTGTTTCAAATAAGCCTCAGGCTTCCTATGCAATCCAGCTAAAATAAATAGGTTTCAAATCATTTAGAAAAGTAAACAACATGTGTTTGAGCAATGTATTTTATTTTTCAGCTAACCATTAAGGAATTCATAATGAACAAGAGATGTGTTTGTCAGAAACACAATGCCCCCTAATGCGCCGCTTTGTTTTTTGTTTTTTTGACCTTTGACCTTGAAGGATGACCTTGACCTTTCACCACTCAAAATGTGCAGCTCCATGAGATACACATGCATGCCAAATATCAAGTTGCTATGTTCAATATTTCAAAAGTTATTGCAAAACTTTACTGTACAGTAAAGTTTTGGGACAGAATGACAGACAGAAAGAAAGAAAGAAAGAAAGAAAGAAAGAAAGAAAGAAAGAAAGAAAGAAAGAAAGAAAGAAAGAAAGAAAGAAAGAAAGAAAGAAACAAAGAAAGAAAGAAACAAAGAAAGAAAGAAAGAAAAACAGACAGACAGAAAGAAAGACAGGCCAAAAACAATATAACCCCGATCTATCGATCCAGAGGCATAAAAAGACATTCAGCCATAACTTTTCACAGCTATAATTGCTTTTCTTACATCATCTAAAAATAAAAGTTATTCATCTGTGAAATTTTGAGTAAAATTGTGCAAACAGATTAAAGAGGTGTGAAGAACATGCTTATATATTCAGTATTGTTAAAAAAAGAAAACCAACCATAGTTTGACACAAACTGATCACTACCAAATTCCTTTCTTTATGATCATCTACATATTAAGGTCATTCAGCGATGATAGTTTAAGAACAATCTACTCAGCCTTTTAAGACAGTGTTCAAAACACAAGCAACAGGACCTATGTATGCACATATATATATGAACCGACGGATGAACTTGTTCAATATTTAATATTCCCCACATCTTGGAAACGTAAATGTATCAATGGACAAAGTGCTCCTGCAGTATTTTTTTTATTCTTAAAAGATTCAAAAGGAATATTTAAATGATAAAGTTTTATGTCATTTTCTTACTAAATTAGAAAGAAAAATTATTAACAACAGCTGTTTATGTTTTGAAAGTCAAAATTGAAGAGTTTTACACCTTTCCATGTCTGAAATCAGTCCATAAAATATTCTCACAAAAGTTGACCATGTTAACTTAAACAGAATTCTCTTTTCTGCCAAATCATTATAATTACCAGTATAAAATCAAAATGTCATTTGCCCTTAACACCTTAATTTCAGAACACAATTTCCAACTTCTCTACTCACCTGCATCTTGGTGCCCCTGTGGGTGTCCAAATAGGTCAGAGCTGGGTTCTGTTACGGAGTCCACTCCCCTGGGCGTATGGGTGGCACTGATGTTGGAAGAAATGGAGCCCATGGCGCCCCGGGGTGTGTTAGGTACGCTGCCCCCCAGGGAGTTGCGGGGGCGAGTCTTCAGGTTGTGGTCAAAGATGATCTGACAGCAGCCGTGGTGGGCCTTCATCATGGCACAGTCTTCCGCTGTCCAGCCTGCGCAGAACACACATTTGGCATTTTCTTACAACAACTAACACAAGATATGTGTTTGTCAGAAACACAATGTCCCCTTTTGGGCCGCTTTGAAGCTATATATTTGACCTTTGACCTTGAAGGATGACCTTGACCTTTCACCACTCAAATGTGCAGCTCCATGAGATACACATGCATGCCAAATATCAAGTTGCTATCTTTAATATTGTACAAGTATTCATTAAATGAGCGATTTTGACCCATATATTTGACCTTGAAGGATGACCTTGACCTTTCACCACTCAAAATGTGCAGCTCCATGAGATACACAGGCATGCAAAAGTTATTGCAAATGTTAAAGTTGGGGCAAACAAACAAACACACAAACCAACAGACAGGGCAAAAACAATATGTTCGCCACTATAGTGGTGGGGGACATAACAAGAGCTGTCAGAGGACAGCGCACTCAACTATTCGAGTGCTTGACAGTATAACGTAAGGGGGGGGGTTGAGAGGGGGGTATAATGTGGGGTGTGGTCATTTATTAGACGATCTTTCAAAAAGAAAAAAGAAAAAAAAAATTGGGGGGGGGGGGTACGGGGGGGGGTATAATGTGTGGTGTGGTAATTTATTAGATGATGTTTAAAAAAAAAAATTGTGGGGTGTATAGGGGGGCCAGGGGGGTGGGGGTTGAGAGGGGGGTATAAGGTGGGGTGGGGTAATTTATAAGATGATGTTTAAAAAAAAAATTGGGGGGGGGGGAGGTTGGGGATGGGGGGGGGAGGTTGGGGATGGGGGGGGGGAAAGGATTCTGGGTAGGGCTGCAACGAATCCGAAAAATTTGTTTGGATCCAAATCCAAATATGGTTTCTTACAGTTTTTCGGATCCAGATCCCTCAGATAAGAGAAAATTAGAATTGTATGTCTAAATTCAAGAAATCATTGTTTTAGAAGTATAATTTGACTAAAAAACATTAAAAATTTATAAACAAAAAACATTACAAATTTCTCGTTTAACATTGTAATAATGTCAAAATAAAATGAAACATTTACACTTATTCACTTAATAGTTTGCTTGTTAACATACACTTTTCACTGTTCATACAGTTTGATGTTTGTTTTCACAAAAATTAAAATATCAACATTGTCCGGGTCCAGGCAAGCCCTATGAGCACTTACGAGGTCTCTTGCTGTGGTGGAGAAGATTTTCTCACTGGGCATTGAAGTTCCTTGCATCACAAGATAGCTTTTAAACTTTATATATGATGAAATATGCTTTCAGGAACACAATTTCAAATTTGACAGGTCGCAAAATTATGCAAAAATTTACCTGAATAACATTCCAGCCCCACTGGATCCACTACTGTTGTTTTAAATACAACTCAGAAAGACATTTAGGATTGAAAACTTACTTATTGCCATTAGGAATTGCATTTGTAATGTGTAAATCCTCCATGATTTCAAATTAGTTTTTCTTTCGGCGCTCATTACGTAATGTCCAATCACACTCTTATACAAGAAAAGCCGAAGAATCTCGAATGATCTGCTATTTGACTGTCACACGTTAATAAATATCTACTATTATACGTAACTTTTATCTTTTAAACAGAACCAGTCTGTAAAAAAAACAATACTCGTGAAAACAGCGCTAAATTACATACAACTATGAAAATAAATATTCGGAACCGAAATATCCCGGGGTGGATCCGTACCCGCGAATCTGAAGTTGGATCCGATATCATCGGATATTTCGGGTACCCATTGCAGCCCTAATTCTGGGTAGGTACGTGGGGTATTGTTTGGGTGGAATCCATTGTGGTATTCAGGTAAGTGTTGTTTTGTCAAAGTAATAATAAAATGTGATCATAAATAAAGAAGTTATGGCAATTTAAGCAAAATCTTCAATCATCTAAGTGTAAAAGGGGCCATAATTATGTCAAAATGCTTGATACAGTGGTCTGCTCTTGTTTATAGGTTGGGGTCATGTTGGTAAACAAGTATGCAACATGTAAAAGGATATAGGAAATATTTGGGGTAGTACGCAAACTTTAACATAGATTTATCAATAATATGCATATTCTAAGTATAAAAGGGGCAATAATTATGACCAAATGCTTGATAGAGTTGTCTGCTCTTGTTTATAGGTTAAGGTGATGTTGGTAAACAACTATGCAAAATATGAAAGCAATATGTCAAGGGAAAATGAAAATAAATGGGGTAGTACGAAAACTTTAACATTTGCTGCATATTCTAAGTGGAAAAGGGGCCATAATTATGACAAAATGCTTGATAGAGTTATCTGCTCTTGTTTATAGGTTGGGGTCATGTTGGTAAACAAGTATGCAAAATATGAAAGCAATATGTCAAGGGACAATGAAAATAATTGGGGTGGTATGAAAACTTTAACATTTGCACGCCAACGTACACGGACACGCCGACGCCGGGGTGAGTAGGATAGCTCCACTATATATATTTCATATACAATAGTCGAGCTAAAAATTATCTACTTTGCTCTGGGGAAACAGGGCTTCATGCATGTTTGTTAAGTGTCTTCCCAGATTAGCCTGTGGAGTCTGTACAGGCTATCATGGAAGACACTATATGCCTAGACTATATTTTGTTTAGAAATGGTTTCTTTGAGATGAAAAATTCCATAAAAGCAGAAATTGTCGAACGTGATTAGCCTGTGCGCAGGCTTATCTGGCCCATTACTTTACAAACAGGCATTTAGCCCCATTTTGCCAGTGTGAGACTCTAATCTTTTTTGATAAGAAAACATCTGACATCCCGACCATGATAACATTTGCAGGCTCAAGAACAGCTTTGTCTCAAAGGATGACTTATTCACACACATATTTGTCATCCATGTTCCATGGAAAATAACAAATAAGTTGGGCTAAGTGGGTAAGATGAAGATGACATGTTTACTTTATG
The DNA here is from genome assembly GCF_020536995.1 of Dreissena polymorpha. Lineage (NCBI taxonomy): Eukaryota > Metazoa > Mollusca > Bivalvia > Myida > Dreissenidae > Dreissena > Dreissena polymorpha. The sequence continues at coordinate 162,818,885 of NC_068355.1, forward strand.
GTGATGGTATATTGAAAATTGAATTTAATTGCTTCAGAAATGCTGATGTACTTTTTCCACAAATGTTTTACGTTTGATAAAGACAGATCCACAAAAGGACCAACTTAGAGTGTCTTCAATAAACCCCTCCCAGCAATAGTATAAATAAGCCAAATTTCAATCTGCAAACATCTAATATCTGGACCTTGATGATGTGTGCGAGCTCAAAATAATGTTTCAAAAGTTATTGAGACAGTCAAGCTGCCTTTTGAACTTCATAAGTTTGATACACTCACACTGAGCGTTCTTTAGATTTTCAACACAGTACTGGTTGTTCCCAGGAAACAAACTCAAGAGTCTTTAAAGCCAAGGCTTTGATTCTTTCAACTTTAAATCTGTTATGTTCAAACTGAATGCACGCTGATTCAACTGAAAATATGGCTGAAATTCCTGTTTTACTTATGGAACCATTTCAGGTGACTGGGCCATAACATATGTAGAGAATTAATGTATTGCAAGTAAATGTAAAGGTTGATATGACAACAATAAACAGACCTAAAAGTTATAAATTTTTGTAATAGCAGCCTCATTCACAGCAAGAGTAAAATACTTTCAATACCTTTTAAACAATAGCAAAATTAATATAATCAATTTATTATTTGACCGGGTGCAGATTATATTGCTTAAAACAGATAAAAACAATTTGTTCCACTGTTAACACTAGTGTCCGACAGGAATCTGTGTCAAAATTCAATTTGAGTTTTTTATTAAGTTGTTGGCAATAACACATATATCCATTGAGTCTTGAATTATATCCAATTTGATGTGGTGTTAGATTTGTGTTTCAATAACATAGTATTCCATACCCTTGGAGTCTTTCAGTGTGGTGTCAGCCCTGTGTTGTAGCAGCAGTTTCACATGGTTGATGTTGTCCTCCATACAGGCATGGTGGAGTGCTGTCCTGAGGGACAAACAAAGTCATCAGAGAAATGCATTAATTGGTCTTGGTCAACATGCGGCCAGCGTAGCTCTAGATCAGCCTGCGCCACTGGTCAAGAGCTACACTGTTGGCTAATGTACACTGGTCTTTTCATTAAGAGTAGCATTTTTTATGTTTTGTTTTATAATTGTTAGTGTAATATCATCTATGGTCAATTTTCATGACAAAAGTGAAAAATGTACATTTTTAATAAATCTTGTTTATGGTTGTAGCCAAATGCTATCTTATGATAAAACTTAATAGTTAACATAAGTTGCCTTTGGCAATTCTTTTCCCCACTTATATGTGGCCTATGCAGTGACTGTCTGTAATATATGATCACTGAACGGCAATAATAATAAGTGTGACTATTTTGCACAAAAAGGGAAATAAAACTGCTGTAAAACTTCTCCTGTCTACTTTAAAACAGAAAAGAACAATATTATGGTGGGAAAAATGTCAACTTGTATACCTCATTAGAATTATAAACCTATACATTTGAATAACAAATTGCATTTCATTATAAAAAAATTGCATTTTACTGATTATTACAATGGAAAACAAGAGCACCGCATAACGGGTGCCAACACTCGGCTGCGGGTGCAGTTTTGAATAAATGAAAGCTTGTCAGATTTTTTATTTTTTTTAGAGGTTACAGTAACCTTGACCTTTGACCTAGTGACCTTAAAATGGGTGTGGCATGTAGAACTCATCAAGGTGCATGTATATATGAAGTTTCAAAGTTGTAGGTGGAAGCACTTTGATTTTAGAGCCAATGTTCCAAAGGTTAACAAAATGTAAAGGTTTTAGCACGATGCCGGAAGATGAGCTGGCTATGACAATACCTCGGGTTTTCTCCGAAAACAGCCGAGCTAAAAATAAAGATTAGTTCAGGGATATAACTGTACTTTTGGTTTAGACAAATGAGTGTTGCTTGTAAAAACAAGAGCACCGCCTTGCGGGTGCAGACCGCTCATCTATTTTCTTTTTAAAGGTGAAGGGACTCTCATTTTCAATCACAAAGGAGGGAGGGGTGGAGTGAAGAGGGGTGTATAGTGTGGGGTTGTGGACAATTATTACATTATCTTCCAAAAAAGGGGGGGGGTGATGGGGGGGGTAGGATTTTTTTGGTGCGATGGTTGGACGGTATTTCAAACATAACCATTTAAAAAAAAAAATTTGGGGGGGGGGGGTGGGGTATAGTGTGAGGTTGTGGTGGTAATTTGTGAGATGATGTTAAAAAAAAAAATAAAAAAAAAAAAAATGGGGGGGGGGGGTGGGGTGGGGGTATAGTGTGAGGGTGGGGTGGTCATTTGTGAGATGATGTTAAAAAAAAAAAAAAAAAAAAAAATTAGGGGGGGGGAGGGGGAGGGGGGGGAGGGCACGGGGGATGGTTTGGGTGGAGTCTATTGTGGTATGTCAGGTAAGAGTAGTTTCGTCAAAGTATCAATCAAATGTAATCATAAATAAAGAAGTTATGGCAATTTTAGCAAAATTTAATAATTTGACCTTGAGAGTCAAGGTCATTCAAAGAACAAGGTAAAATTCAACTTGCCAGATACAGTAACCTCATGAAAGTATTTGAAGTTTGAAAGCAATAGCCTTGATACTTAAGAAGTAAAGTGGATCGAAACACAAAATTTAACAATATATTCAAAGTTACTAAGTCAAAAAAGGGCCATAATTCCGTAACAATGACAACCAGAGTTATGCAACTTGTCCTTTTACTGTACCCTTATGATAGTTTGTGAGTGTTTCAAGTATGAAAGCAATATCTATGATACTTTAGGGGTAAAGTGGACCAAAACATAAATCTTAACCAAATTTTCAATTTTGTAAGTATAAAGGGCCCATAATTCCGTCCAAATGCCAGTCAGAGTTACATAACTTTGCCTGCACGGTCCCCTTATGATAGTTAATAATTGTTGCAAGTATGAAAGCAATAGCTTTGATACTGTGGGAATAAAGTGGACCTAAACACAAAACTTAATCAAATTTTCAATTTTCTAAGTATAAAAAGGGCACATAATTCTGTCAAAATGCCAGTCAGAGTTACATTTCTTTGCCTGCACAGTCCCCTTATGATAGTTAGTAAGTGTTGCAAGTATGAAAGCAATAGCTTTGATACTTCAGAATAAAATGGACCTAAACACAAAACTTAACCAAAATTTTCAATTTTCTAAGTATAAAAAGGGCACATAATTCTGTCAAAATGCACGCCAGAGTTATCTAACTTTGCCTGCCCAGTCCCCTCATGGTAGTAAGTAAGTGTACCAAGTTTGAATGCAATAGCATTGATACTTACTGAGAAAAGTGGACCTAAACGCAAAACTTAACCAAAATTTTCAATTTTCTAAGTATAAAAAGGGCACATAATTCTGTCAAAATGCACGCCAGAGTTATCTAACTTTGCCTGCCTAGTCCCCTCATGAGAGTAAGTAAGTGTACCAAGTTTGAATGCAATAGCATTGATAGTTTCTGAGAAAAGTGAACCTAAACGCAAAACTTAACCGGACGCCAACGCCAACGCCGACGCCAAGGTGATGACAATAGCTCATAATTTTTTTTCAAAAAATAGATGAGCTAAAAATGAAAGTTACTTTTTCACAGAAAATTTCACATGTCTGTTTGCCGTTTTTTTTTGTATTGTAGCTGTGGCTTATTTTAAATACAATGATTTTTTAAAATAAATTTGTAGCTATCAGCTAATGTTCAATGTCACTTATCTCTGAAATCAAATACATTCCCTCTCTTTCTAAAACATCCTTATTATAAAAGGCATGTCATGTGAAAATGGGTCTAATGCAATATTTGACCTGCACAGCTCAAGTCTAACCTGCACATCAGCACAGTGTGGTCATGGGCTACTATGTCTGCTACATGTATTGAGACAACGAAACCTTGCATAGTTTTATAGCAGACAGGGTAGCCCATGACAAGACTGCACAAATGCGCAGGCTAGTTTGGAGCTACATTGGCAACATATATGGCACAAGGACCATATTTGCATGGTCATAATGTCCTGCATACTTCTTGTTGTTGTCGACAGCATTGGGGTTAGCCCCGCCTTCCAAGAGTAGGCGTGTCATGTCATCCCTCTTGGTGGGGTCACGGACAGACAACATCAGTGGGGTCAGCCCCTCCTACAACAGAACCCAAGTACATACGAGCATACTCTGGGAAAACCAGACTTTATGCATGTACAAAATTTTTTGTCCCTGATAAGAGTTTGCAGTCTGCAAATGCTTATCAGGGACAAAACTTTCCGCCTAAATAACATTTTTGCTTCGACGAGACTTCCTTTAAACAAAAAATACTATTAAAGCATCGAGTTTCATCCCTGATCAGCCTTCATGAACTGCACAGAATATATAATTAAGTAGATACTTTATACTTGGAAAAAATGCAATTCGCTCCAAAAGTCCACTGATTTTGGAAAAATGTATTTAAATTTACAGCTGATAACAATTCAAATTAGGAGAACAAAATCATATAAATCATATTTATATACTTTGTTTGATGTTTATGAAATAAAATTGAGATATACCGGTAGTAATAAAAAACACTTCTATCGCAAAAAAAAAATATTTAGAAAAATTATTTTTTTAAATTGGGAATTTTTATGAACAATTTCAGTTTAGGATTGGGTGTGTTTTCTTTAGAATCAGGTCCAATTTACAACGTTTTTAAATAGGAGGAAAACCCCTGTCTTGCAACCAAGATTTACAGCCGATAAGTATAACAAACACCTTGGAAAATATCTTACGTAAATTCCCCTTTATATTTTTTTGCCAAAATCAGGCATCCCAAAGAATGTGTCCAAGAAAAAGTCATGTTTTAAAAAGTACAAATGTCAGGCCCCTGAATATGTAACATTTTTCAGTATATCAGAATGGTACCCTAGAAATGCTTTGTATGAACATCCCACCCCATGCTGCACACTCACACCCACATACACTGGCTAGTTTCTCAGTTCACCTTATTCTTGATATTGACATCGGCTCCCCCGTTGATGAGCATTGCGACCACCTTTGCTGGGGCCTCCAGCACAGCGAGGTGTAGGGCAGTGTTGTGGTCAGCATCCTTCAGGTTCAGGTCCTTCTTGCGCTCCAGTAACACCTCCACACACCCCTCCTGGTTACACTCCACCGCCTGCAAATAGAACGCAACAGGATATCAGCCGTGATCTGGGAAAATGGGGCTTAATTCATGTGCGTAAAGTATCGTCCCATATTAGCCTGTGCATTCCGCAGAGACTTATCAGTGACAACACATTTTGCCTTATTTGAATTTTTGCTAGGAAGAAAACGTTTGAAACAAAAATGCAATAAAAGCGGAAAGTCTTGCCCCTGATTATCCTGTGCTGACTGCACTGGCTTATCTGGAAAGAAACTTGATGCACATATATTAAGCCCTGATTTCCTTGAATGGTACTATATCATACCATTCCTGATTTCAGTCAACTGAAATACAAAGAAAATATCACAATATGGACAAATCTAGGATTGTTTTTATTTTTGTTTTTAGCACACCATTCATGGCACCACTGAATTGAGGAAGGTTGCAACAGGATGTTTACAAGTTATTTTCAACATACTTTAAAGAGAATGTCTAACTATGTATTACATAACGAAGAGATGTCAGGCCATTCAACAAAGTTAATAGAGCGCTTGACTAAAATGCCAAGCTTTGGGTGTTCTATTCCATGCCCTGCCACATTACTTGTGAATGGATTGGTCAGGCATTTCTCCCACCAGGTTTTGCAGGTTCTATTCCCTGCCCTGATACATGACTTGTGAATGGATTGGTCAGGCATTTCTCCCACCAGGCATTGCGGGTTCTATTCCCTGCCCTGCCACATTACTTGTGAATGGATTGGTCAGGCATTTTTTCCACCAGGCATTGCGGGTTCTATTTCCTGCCCTGCCACATTACTTGTAAATGGATTGGTCAGGCATTTCTCCCACCAGGCATTGCGGGTTCTATTCCCTGCCCTGCCACATTACTTGTAAATGGATTGGTCAGGCATTTCTCCCACCAGGCATTGCGGGTTTAATTCCCTGCCCTGCCACATTACTTGTAAATGGATTGGTCAGGCATTTCTCCCACCAGGCATTGCGGGTTCTATTCCCTGCCCTGCCACATTACTTGTGAATGGCTTGGTCAGTCATTTCTCCCACCAGGCATTGCGGGTTCTACTCCCTGCCCTGCCACATTACTTGTGAATGGATTAGTCAGGCATTTCTCCCACCAGGTTTTGCAGTTTCTATTCCCTGCCCTGCCACATTACTTGTAAATGGATTGGTCAAGACATTCTCCCACCAGGCATTTTGGGTTCTATTCCCTGCCCTGCAACATTACTTGTGAATGGATTGGTCCGACCATTCTCCCACCAGGCATTGCCGGTTCTATTCCCTGCCCTGCCACATAACTTGTGAATGGATTGGTCTGGCCATTCTCCCACCAGGCATTGCGATTCTATTCCCTGCCCTGCCACATTACTTGTGAATGGATTGGTCAGGCCATTTTCCCACTATCTCTGAACCAAGTAAGCAGTTGTCAGTTACAAGCGTAAGTATATGTTCGTGAACTTAGTAAATGTTTTCACATATTTTAACATTTTTTGTGTGGAAGAGATGTTTCCAATCATACATAATATTTAAACTTTTCCATTCTACTTATATTTCAATATATCTATGCTTTCAAGCTTCAGTGTTTGAATCGCAAACCATGCAGGAAATATTAAGTATGGTAAAGAACAACATAAACACAGTTAATAGTTTAATGTGGAGTTCTTCACATCATAACAAATAGGTCAAATACTTCTGCAACATTTAACAATGCAATAATCCCAGATATCATGGCTTAAATACTATAACTAATAAGGTAATCAATACTTCAACGATTATTGAACAAACTTGACTTACACACCCAAACACAGTGATCACAAAGGCATTTTGTCTGTATTATGTCAATAGGTTACTACTCAAGTTTACACTTGGCTAATAATTAACTGTTATTACTTTAAGTTCATATGGTTAATATTGTCAGTTCCATAATTGAACAGACTTTTCAATACTATCATACATAAGGGCAATATAAATGTATGGCATCGAACACTTTGCATGGCAGCATTAATTTCTAGATTGGGCCTTGATATTGAGTGATAGTTTGATACAAATAATGTTACATTTAATGAAATGAAAAACATACATGTATAGACATGCCATGCTTACATGATTATAATTATTAAACATCCAATCGGTCATTAATGTAGACACATTGCATTTTTAAAGTATACTTATTTATTTAATCTTTGTTCACATAACATATAACATATATACAAGGTACAATCAGCATCAAGTTGATCATTTTTTAAATACAGCTTCTGTCTTATGTCGGATGATACACCACTGAAATACACTATTTCATAGCATTAATGTGTTTTAAATATTTTACATACTTAGTTACTATATATAGGAAAAATGGAAGAGAGAAATTGCTGTCTGCTTTTTTTTCATACAAATTACCAACTGGTCATATAGAACAAGAAAGGACAAATATGGCATTAAAAATAAAAGAATGTAAAGTTCTTTGTCTTTCAAATAAAATTGGTACACTAATAATATTCACAACATAAGTTGCACATGACACAAGAAACGACTCAAATGTAATTTTGAGCATATTAAACTATAGCAAAGATCACTTATGATTTTCTGTGCAGAGATGATCTCTTACAACCTTATTATCAGCCAAACTCAGATTATATCAGAACAAAAGAGGAATTTTAATTGCACACCTTATCAGATATATCAAAGCTTCTCATATATTTGACACCCTGTCTGTGGACAATCTGATACCCCAAATTACCACCACAATTACATGCACGCCAGCAGATTACACTTGGCACTAGAGCCCTGTGACAACGCAGGAATCTTTTATCAAAGAACATTCTTTGCATTGATAGACTTTCAGCAGGCATTTGATCAGACAATTCATTTGACAAAATGCCTATCATTATTGCTGATTTATTACTATCATAAGAGGTATTTTAAGGCTGGCGCTAGAAAGCATTTCTTGTGATTGTCTAAGCTGTGTTGACAAATTGAAATGCAAGACAGAAAAACAAACCCATCAATTGAGAACATATTGAGAACAATATGCATGACAGACAGAATGAAGAAGTAACACTACTAAATTATGCTCAGTTTTTCTTTTTTTTTAGAACTTTACTATGGCACTGATATTTTAGCAAGTTAAATCTTCCTTGTAAACCTTCTATGAAGTATATCAGTTGTGCTCTGTGAAAAGGGGGTTTAATGCATGTCTGTAAAGTGTAGTCCCAGATAAGCATGTGTGCAGTGTGCACAGGCTAATCAGGGACAACACTTTCCGCCAAAACTTGATTTTTGCTAAGAAGAGACTTTGTTTAAACAGAAAATATCATAAAAGGGGAAAGTGTCGTCCCTCATAAGCCTGTGCCGACTGTACATGCTAATCTGGGATGACATGTTACGCACATGCATTTAACCCCCTTTTTACAGAGCACAGCTCATATTCATTAAAGCAAGTAATGTAATATTATTCAAATTCAATTAGATTAAACGCTTGATTTATTTTAATAATATTGGTCAGACACATGCATTTAAAGACTTGAGTGAAACATTTACGATAAATTGCCTATAGTATATTCAATACTTAAAGAGGTAAAGAAGGATATTTGATCCCTATCGCGGTACATCAGTTTCTATAGGTAAGGAATGTTATTCTTTTATAAAGTCTGACACTTCATTAATAAAAAAGCAATCTTTTCAGCTCTTGCAGATTTATTTTTTCTATTTGTTTATTCAATACATAAAAAATTATGTCCTTATAACGAGTAGTTTTTAATAGGAGGCGTTGTATTGATGGCAAACTAGCGTGAAATATATCACTTGAATAAAACTTCTAAAACACATTTAAATAGCTCCTGAAATCCTCTTCCTGATAGGACTGATACCATTCAAGCATTAAGTTCTACTAAAGGCTTATATCTGAGACTCATTCTGCAAGAACTGGGCTTAATGCATGTGCGCAAAGTGTATTCCCAGATTAGCCTGTTCAGTATGCACAGGCTTAATGCATGTGTGCAAAGTGTATTCCCAGATTAGCCTGTTCAGTATGCACAGGCTTAATGCATGTGTGCAAAGTGTATTCCCAGATTAGCCTGTTCAGTATGCACAGGCTTAATGCATGTGTGCAAAGTGTATTCCCAGATTAGCCTGTTCAGTATGCACAGGCTTAATGCATGTGTGCAAAGTGTATTCCCAGATTAGCCTGTTCAGTATGCACAGGCTTAATGCATGTGTGCAAGGTGTATTCCCAGATTAGCCTGTTCAGTATGCACAGGCTTAATGCATGTGTGCAAAGTGTATTCCCAGATTAGCCTGTTCAGTATGCACAGGCTTAATGCATGTGTGCAAAGTGTATTCCCAGATTAGCCTGTTCAGTATGCACAGGCTTAATGCATGTGTGCAAAGTGTATTCCCAGATTAGCCTGTTCAGTATGCACAGGCTTAATGCATGTGTGCAAAGTGTATTCCCAGATTAGCCTGTTCAGTATGCACAGGCTTAATGCATGTGTGCAAAGTGTATTCCCAGATTAGCCTGTTCAGTATGCACAGGCTTAATGCATGTGTGCAAAGTGTATTCCCAGATTAGCCTGTTCAGTATGCACAGGCTTAATGCATGTGTGCAAAGTGTATTCCCAGATTAGCCTGTTCAGTATGCACAGGCTTAATGCATGTGTGCAAAGTGTATTCCCAGATTAGCCTGTTCAGTATGCACAGGCTTAATGCATGTGCGCAAAGTGTATTCCCAGATTAGCCTGTTCAGTATGCACAGGCTTATCATGAACAACACTTTCAGCTTAAACCTAATTTTCCCTAAGAAGAGACTTCCTTTAAACAAAAAATACCATAAAAGCGTAAAATGTCATCCCTGATGAGCCTGCAAGGACTGCACAGGCTTATCAGGGAGGACACTTTATGCACATGTATTATGATTTCAGTTACTGCTTTTACTCTAAGTGAACAAGAGACTAACACCACATGAAAACATACTGTTGTTTACAAATAATACTGGCATAACATTACATAAAAGATATGTCAGAATGGTACGCTAGTAGACACTCTTTGTGACCCTCCCCAAACACCCACACACCATGCAGGGTGATGGTCCTCAAACATCCCAAGAGAATCAGGAATACTCTTCTGCTCATAAAACTATAAGTACAATCTCTTAGACTACGTGTTTACTACTTTAATTAAATATTATGAATTTGCAATTTTAAGCATTATATTTTCTGACTGAATACTTCACATTTTTTTGCTCCCTTTTAGTTTTGAATGCATGTATTTTCCTCAATAAACTCATTTGTTAACCCACTATTGGAGCTTTCGGTGCATACATGTAGAAACCCCTTCAAATAATTTTTTACTGACAACTGCTGTCTACAGACATCTTCAGGAAAAGTACCATATGGTGTACACAATAAATTATTCGTACACAAGTTATTGAAGTAAAGATAAAGGGCACCAAAGAAGCATCATTGACTTTAGCTGCCAATTATCATATTGATTTTAACTTGAAGAATTGATGTACAGGTAGACTGAGAATCAACAGAGAATCGCAGTCACTCATTACTGCAATGTCAGAAACCCTCAATTCTGAATTGGGAATTGTATCGGCTTTAATTTGTGGAAAACACATACTTTTTAATGAACAATTCAAACCAGAATTGTTCATAAAAAAAAAGTCTAAAAGAAATCCCATCATCAGATCTAAAATGGATTTATTTGGAAAATGGGATTTGAGATCAACATGAAAGAACAAATACTTTTTCTGAGACTACTTATTTATATTGATCTGCTAAGCCCCTGTTATGGCTGTTCGCTAGATATTGAACACATTTTATAAACAAATTGATATGAATCATGTACATAGCCTCAATTAATAGAATCTTGCCACCAAAACTGTGTGTTAAGCGAGGAAAGAAGTTTACAAGGAAAGTTAAGATTTTAATGTAGACAATTATTATATTGAGGTATATATGGTAAAGACTTAAATAGATCATGGTAAAATGCTTTACAAGTCGCGGTGGCATTGATTGAAACTTCTTATATAATTTTATTGTTTTATACAAAGTCATCTGTTTATTCTTAAGGACATTTTGTGAACACAAATATGAACTTAAGGTAGTATTGTGCCAAATGTAAATAAATAAAATCAGCATTAGAGATTACCATACAAGACGTAATGACAGTCATAAAATACCTTAAACTCACATGTGATATTGGAGTAAACAGCATTAACTATTAATAAAGGCATCTGTTCATATATCAAAAATTGATTTCTTTTAAACTGGAACTATACATGGTGAGACAGACTTTTTAATGCCATACCAAACATGTTGAATATGTATATAAACCGTTTGAGGTCTTTGAATGTTCCATACTGGTTATCAAATTATAAACTTTTTAAAAGTAAGCGTGTTTTCTGGTTGTAATGAAGGTAATTCTGAAAGGAACAGAGCTTAATATAACACACAAAAAAAGGCACTCAAAAGCTTTAACATACTGTTCTAGTTTGGCTCATAATAGTTTAAGAAACCAATTTATAAAGATTTATCTTAAAAAAAATAAATTGAATTGATATCCAGAACATCATATACATTGTATGAGTAGAGAAAACACAACATCAATGAAACCACACTGTAGTCCATATTTATCTGCCTAAAATAACAACATTTACCACCCTTGACCTCCCAAACAGTCCCCAAAAATAGCCATATTATGTAGGTTTTGACAATTTCGAACCCCTGACAACAATGAAGAAACAACATCCAATGCGTTTACATGCGGTTATCTTAATATGAACAGTCTCAGAAATAAGTTTTATAGTATACAAGAAATTTTACATGAAGGCCTAGTTGATATTCTATTTATGGCTGAAACTAAAATTGATAACTCTTTTCCTGATTCTCAATTTTCAGTTGACAAGTACCATATGTGGAGAGCTGATAGAGATGTAAATGGTGGTGGTCTCATAGGGTACTTAAGGTAAGATATTGCTGGCGAAAGGAAACCCCAGTTAGAATTTGAAGAAACTGAATCCATCTTTGTAGAGGTAAATTTTGATAAATGTAAATGGCAGATACATGTACTTGGTACATTGTACATATAAACCACCATCTATGTCAAATCAGAATTTTCAAGAAAAGTTTGATTATACCCTTGATAAAGCTTTCTGCAAATATGAAAATATAATGGTCATTGGCGACCTCAATTTTAATATGCTTATAGATGAGAAATGTCAAACATTAAAAAACTCATGTGATATTTTTGACTTAGTGAATATTGTGTCGGAACCAACTTGTTTCTCAAATAAAGCCAACCCAACACTTATTGATGTAGTATTAACCAATAATAATGATTTCTTGGGTAATATCTGTAATTTTGACTGCGGGTTGAGTGATTACCACAATTTCATTAGTGTCCAATTTAAACAAGAAACTCAAAAGTCAAAAAATAGATTTAGCTTATACAGAAGTTTTAAAAGTTTTAATGTTGATGATTTTAATTTAGAACTAAATGACAACCTTTTAAACTTAAACACAAATCATAATGATGTAAATAAATGTATGATGATTTTAATGAAATCTTTGTAGAAACTGCAAACAAACATGCCTCTATAAAAATGAAAAGAACAGAGCTCCAGATAAGCGCCGTACAGCCATAAATACGCCTTTTTCATGAAGATTTACGCATTTCTTGTTATAAACTGGACGTACAATAACGACTTAAATATCCATTTTACGCATTTACGAAAAAAATCTGGCCGTACCAATACGTCTGCGTCAGCGCGGCGTGATTTGTTGGTCTCTAACCTTACGGCGCTTTTCGTTTATTTAAATTACCGAAAAGTTGTAGACTGGGTTCATATCGTATTGTCTATTCTGTCGCGTGATTTCCTGTAACTTCAGGGGGTGGATCGTACGCAAGTAACTGGCGTGGCGTAAGTGAGAAAAATAGTAACTGGTGTTCAAAATGGCGGTTAATGGGTGAATTGTGAATGTTTTCGTCGGAGTTTTTGAAAGGTTTGTACATTTACGATACTTATTCGACATTATACTTAGGCGCAGGATGATCTTCTGATATCCATTTAACCTCGGTATAAATCCTATTGATGAATTATCAATATTACAAAAGTTATTGAAGACTTTATGCACAAGATTCTCATTGTTTACGATTGGCACGGTTCATTGTATATGCATTTTTATGCCATATATAAGGGTTTCTCAGCAGTTTTTATGGAAAGGTGGACTCAAAAACCATTATAGTTTACCTTTTATGACCACCAGGATGCTTCCAACAGGCAATCGCAATATATGCATCAAAATTCGAAAATTAAACCCCATTTCAATAACTGGTGAGCACAGTACCCCCACTATCAGTAACTGGTGTTTCTTAAAAAAGCACACTTGGTATATGTACATAAAAACAAGGCTTAAATTCATGAAGGTTTTCGTCTGAATTATAGACTCAGACTTAAAAAAAGAATCGAACTATCATTTTATATACAATTCGTGTCATACAAAAATCACATTTACTATAAAGAGATTTACACAAAGACCACTTTTCATTCATTATTAAAGCATGATTTAATATCGCAAGATAATTGATTGAAAATCTCAGTCTGAGTCTATATTTTAGCCTTTCAACATTTGTTAATACGGACCTTTGTGCAGTTACAATCCCATTCCTCACAACTTAGCTTTCTGTTTCAGAAACCATGAGTTTGACATAAGGGCTCCGCACAAAGGAAAGAAGAGAACGATAAGCAACCTCGGTGAAATTCCGAAAGGCGTTCATTATTATGTGCATAATAGACAAATAACAAGATTCAACGAGGCCGTGTTTTCTTATTTAAAGTGTTCGCGGAATTTTGATCAGAATGAGATTAATAGTAACTAATATTTGTGTGACACGGTAAAAGTTGTTTTACCCGTTTTGTAGCTTAAATCCGCGGGACAAGTACAGCGAACTATAAATATTAACGTTTTTTCCTGAATAAATTGCATTGCTGGTAAAACTGTTCACGTTTGCGTTTTACATGAATGCTCGAATCTGTATCATATAATACGCATGATCTGTTCCATACAAATAAGACATACTAGAATGTACTTAATTCATTGTTACGTTTATTAACATTTAAATAATGATTCAAAAAAAAATCAAATAAATGTAAATTGACTAGAAACACGAAAGCCGCGTTCTGAGAAAACTCGACATAATACTTGTGCGTAAAGTGTCGTCACAGATTAGCCTACAAGCTTATCAGGGACGACACTTTCCGCTTTTATGACATTTTTCTTTTAAATAAAGTCTCTTCTTAGGAAAAATTCAATTTAGGCGGAAAGTGTCGTTCCTGATTAGCAGTGCGGACTGCACAGGCTAATCTGGGACACTTTACGCACATGCATTATGCCCAGTTTTCTCAGAACACGACTCACGGTATTAACACACACTGTGTTACTATTTACAAATGTAATAATAATGAAACATAAAATCACATTACTATTTGTAATGACAATCACAGCGGTTCGGAGGGGGTGGGGATATTTATCACAATAAAATGTGAACACACTCAGACTCCATGCCAACTTTAAACGACTAGAAAAGTATATGACGCTATTAATGTATGGTTTATGTCACTTGTACGAAACTTAACTAGCACCAAAACCCATACTATATAAAATCTTTCCATGAATTCCACCACAAAATATTTGTAAATATATTAACAATGAAAATGCCGAATTCCGAACACAATGTATACATATTTTTTGATTATCTATGTGTCCTTGTGAAAAATTTACAAAATCGCATATTATTGGAATGTACATATTGGGAAATAAGAACAAAAACAACTAAGTGTATACAAAAACAAACACTCAGTTCCAGAATGTCTACTCGTAATATAGAACATACAGCTTGTAAACAAAAAACTTTTAAAAAATCAACTGTGATAACTTTATTATTAAAATCTATTTTTCCTATCCTATTTATAAAAGAACGGATGCAAGCCTATAAGTTTCAAAACATTAGAGAAAAATAACTTCAAAAAGACTGTCAGTGTTGATTTCCTGATTACTTACATTAAAACGACGATAAAGCTCAAATTAAAGGAAATATTGTGATTTGTGGTTTGAATAGGAATTTTGTTAATTAAGCAAAAAATGGCACTCAACTTAAAAACAAGCAATTCAAACAATGAAATAATAAACAGGGAAACAGTGGCAAACGTTGTAGTTTTACGAGAAAGGGTGTTAGAATTACTCTTGATTAATTTCCACACAACATTGCTTAATATGATTGTTCATGCAATGCTTCCATTTGAACATTTTTCCACAGACGTGGCAAGAAAATTTGGGAGCATCGTGCTTATTCATGAGCTGTTTCAACAGCCTCATTGTCTTAAATGTTTTGGTGCATGTTGCACAGGCATGCTTTCCTTTTCCATCGTCCGGAGGGCTGCAATTGTGTATTCGAAGAATTGATGGGGTTTTGTATGACTTCGAACATACTTCACGGGTGTATTTTTTTCATCCGAATGTCAACTCAAATGTTGTTGAAGTGCGTATCCTGACTGACAATGCTTCGCACACACTGTCCATGAATACTTCGATGCTTTGCCTCGGTGAATCTCATGTTTATGCTTGTTAAGCCAATACGTCGTTGTGAACTCCTTCCCACACTGACTACAGACCTTTGGACCATCGGTGTGGGAACGGGTGTGACGCTGCAGAGATTTTTTTTACACTTGAATGTTTTTCCGCACTCTGGAAAATCGCACTCGTATGTGGAATCACTATGAATCTGCATGCACCGCTTTAAAGAGTATGCACATGATAATGCAACACCGCACACTTCCCATTGAATTTGATCTCCGTTGGACGATTCCATCTGTAATAACACATAAAATAAATATTATTATGTTTTCTTTTTTCTGTGTACTCTAGACTATTGAATAAACACCAGTTACTGAAAGTGGGGGTACGGTGCTCACCAGTTATTGAAATGGGGTTTAATTTTCAAATTTTGATGCATATATTGCGATTGCCTTTTGGAAGCATCCTGGTGCTTATACAAGGTAAACTATAATGGTTATTGAGTCCACCTTTCCATGAAAACTGCTGAGAAATCCTTATATATGGTTTCAAAATGCACATAAAATTAACCGTGTTAATCGTAAACAATGAAGCATTTGCGTATAAAGTCTTCAATAACTTGTTTAATATTAATAATGCATCTACAGGATTTATACCGAGGTTAAATGAATATCAGTAAATCATCTTGCGCGTAAGGACAATGTCGAATAAATATGGTAAATGTACAAACCTTTCAAAAATTCCGACGAAAACATTCACAATTCACCCATTTACCGCCATTTTGAACACCAGTTACTATTTTTCTCACTTACGCCACGCCAGTTACTTGCGTACGATCCACCCCCTGAACTTGTAAATCCGTCAAAAACAATATGTCTGCGCGCAATGGAATGCCGGCTTAACCAAAAGCGGTTCAAAACAACACTTTCTGTTCATATAATGACTACATACGGTGTTGTCTAACCATCCTGACATTAAATCGGTAAACCCAGAAAAAGACATTATCGCCCCGATATTAAACAATTTGATTGCATCGGTGGCTTAAAACGCTAGAAAACACGATGGAAAACTGATGAGACAGTGAAACAAGTGTTCATTTACTGAGCCTACTAGTTGGCTTGTGTTTTCTTGTCAAGAAAAATGAAGAAATAGTATTAGTCATGAGTTTTAATGTGTAGTTGTATTTGCATCATAATTCAGAATGGAAAACCTAATACAATAACTGTTTAAGAAGCTACATATATTTATTATAATTGCTGCAAATGTTTCTGTAAAGTCAGTTATACACCCTTCAATATCCAAGAACACGGGTAGTACAGTACTACCTGTATTTTTGGATATGGTAGTACAGGTACTAATATATTTTAAGCGTTACTCCTTGTCTTTCTGTCAGTGGCAGTACCGTTACTAATTTCACAAATCCTTATCTGGAGCCCTGAAAGAATATTACAAAACCCAGTTCCTTTTATGAACAAAACACTTAAAAATGCAATTTATAAAAAAAGAATGCTCTTTAATGAATACAATATCAATAAAACATCTAAAAACTGGGAAAAATTTAGAAAGCAAAAAAATTTGGTAGCTAGTATTAGGAGGAAATCAATGGACAAGTATTTTATTGACCGCTGTGTTGGAGGGTGCAAATCTGCTGATTTCTGGCCAACAGTAAAACCATTTCTGACAAATAAAGGTAATTCCACCAAAAAGGACACTGTACTATGTGAAAATAATAAAATTATAACTGATCAACAGGAAGTATGTAACATTTTTAATGACTTTTTTGTTAATGTGGCTCAAAATATTGGAAATAACTCAGTATCAGTAAATACCATCCCAGAATAGTCTCAATTAAATAAAAAACACTAGTGAATCTAAATTAAGTTTTCAACCTGTTCAGGACTCTTTTCTTAAGAAACAAATTGATAATTTGAATTGTAA
The DNA here is from genome assembly GCF_020536995.1 of Dreissena polymorpha. Taxonomy (NCBI): domain Eukaryota; kingdom Metazoa; phylum Mollusca; class Bivalvia; order Myida; family Dreissenidae; genus Dreissena; species Dreissena polymorpha. The sequence continues at coordinate 162,836,488 of NC_068355.1, forward strand.
AAAAGCTTCTGGTCCTGATGGTATATCACCAAAATTACTTAAACTCTCTAAAGAAACTGTATCAACAAGCATTTCCTTCCTAATTAATAAATCCTTTGAAAACTCAGTATTTCCAGATAAATTAAAAATAGCTCAAGTAACACCTTTACACAAGAAAAATAGTACACTTGAAAAAGGAAACTATCGCCTGATCAGCATCCTTCTCACAATATTAAAAATCTTTGAAAGAGCTATAAATACACAACTAACAACATTTTTTACCAGCGTTTCAATACTTATCTATCTGCATTTAGACCTGGATATGGCTGCCAGACAACTTTACTGAAAGTAATTGAAGACTGGCAAAGGGCGTTAGATGAAAACAAATACGTTGCCTCAGTTTTAATGGACCTATCCAAAGCTTTTGACTGTCTGCCTCATGACCTCCTTTCCCTAAAACTAAAGCACTATGGTGTATCTGAAATCTTTTTACAATTAATCAATAGTAACTTGAGTGACAGAAAGCAATTTATTAAAATAGGTCAATTTAAAAGTGACTTTCAAGAAATTTATAAAGGTGTACCCCAAGGCTCAATATTAGGCCCTGTCCTCTTTAATATATTCATCAATGACATTTTCCATTTTGTTCATAAAAGTAATCTGTACAATTATGCTGATGATAATACCTTATCTTTTGCACATCATAATCTAGATATAGTTAAATCTACCTTAGAAAATGACAGTATATCCTTTATAAAATGGTTCTCAGACAATAAAATGCAAGCAAATCCTGATAAATTTCAGGCAATAGCAATTGGTTCTAAAACTCACAAAGCTAATATCTCTTTTGACTTGTCAGGTAACAAAATAAACTGTGAAGATGAGGTTATCTTATTAGGGGTTACAATAGCTTTTAAATTAAATTTTAACAAACACATTTCCAACTTATGTAAAAAGGCATCCAGACAATTAAATGTTCTAAAGCGTATTGGTAGGAATCTTTGTAAACTTGGCAAACTTAATATATATTACTCATTCATTCTCTCAAGCTTCAATTTCTGCCCATTAACAGGGCATTTTTGTGGAGAAATAAATACTAAGAAAATAGAAAACACACAGAAAAGAGCTCTAAGGTTTATTTATAATGACTATAAGTCTGATTATGAAGGGTTGCTTAACAAATCAAAACTGCCAAGCTTAAAAATAAGAAGGATAAGACAAATGGCTATAGAAACATACAAGATAATAAATAAACAGACACCAACATATCTTCATGATCTAATTAAAATTAAAAATAACTCTTACTCTTTTAGGTACACTAATACAGCTGAAATCCCACGGGTAAGAAGTACCAGCTATGGTCTCAAGTCTTTCCGTTCCGCAGCCCCCAGACTCTGGAACTCGTTACCCCAGCACTTCAGGGATGTGACGGGACTTAACCAATTCCATAGTCTGATAGGCTTGTGGGACGGGGAGGATTGCAGATGTTCTTGCTGTAGCACCTTGTAAGGCTAGTATTATTGTTTTTGTTGTTTGCTTTGCTAGTTTTACTCTCAGTTGCTCTTTGCTGCATGTCATATTATTTTGTGCATGGAGTTTTTATTTGTTGACACATAAATGGCAGTTGCCCAGTGTACTTTTTTATCATGGCATCAGATTTTAATATAACTTGCATGTACCATTTTAAATAACTCATTATGCTTGTGTTTGTGAGGTAGCTGCTGATCAGTTTCTTTCAAATCTGATTTGAGGGGAAAATTGTTCTCTTAATACATTTTTTATCTGTCACACTTTTGTATCCATATTCATTGTCAGACTTTTACCTTATTTTTCTTATAGCAGCTCTTTGACCAAGGTCAAGATCAGCAACTGCAGCGCAATTATTTTTATTTTATTTTTTTCTTATTACGTTATCTTTAATATATCTTTAATATATTGCTATGATATTAACTGTTTTAATAATATTTGTATCACATGCCATAGTTCTTTCGTTTTTAACATTAACTAATAATGTTTATTGTATTGCAGGTTTTTTAATTTAATTAAATTTAATTGTTTATTTATAATTTATTATAATTGATCTCAACCCTTGGATGAAAATGTTTGTTTATATTATGTAAATTTCATGTAATGTTCAATTGTCTATTTGTTATATGTATGTTGTTATATTATATCGGTCAATAGCGATACATCGCTAATGTTATACTTGTTATGTACAAACCGACTTAAAATAAAATTTGTATTTGTATTTAGGTGATGAAAGTAAGTAATATTTGCATCACTTATGAAACAAATATGTAATGCGCATAATAGCTGTAACAGGGATGAAAATTAGCAAGTAATATATCTCAGCTTTACTCAAAAACAGGGCACGATTCTGGCTCACTTAATTAACAGCAGCTTTGCAAGGACTGATTTAAATTGAAAACCGACTCTTGTGTACCTTCATGAGGGGGGTCCTGGCCTGACTGTCCCCAGCATCAGTGCGTGCATTCCAGGCCAGCAGCTCATTCACGATGTCTGTGTGACCCTGAACGCAGGCCAGGTGCATAGGCGTCCTAGAAATAATACAATTACAACACATGAAGATTTCAGGAAATTATAGAAACAGGGTGTTAAACTGACCCATTTATCTTGATAATTTGGTTGGGAAGTCTCAAAATGACCTCCTGTCATTAGTGCCACATCCTTGGCATTGGCTCCAACTCTTTTGGAAAAACACTGAATTATCTATAAGATCAACAAGAAGCTAATGTTTTTGTGGATCGGAAAACATATACATGTTCAAAGCAATGGTCTATTTACCATGTCACAACTTGTAAAGATAATTACGTTTCCAAATGGGTTGATATTATGTGTTTCTATTCATGTGTGGATGAATAAATCTTGGCTGAATCGCACTAAATTGCCCGATTTTAAAAATAATGCAAAACATGCTGAAAAAACATATAAAACTAACACACTCTGTAGAATTATCCGTGACATTTAATAACATCGGGTCCTTAGCGCAACCTTGGAAGTAGCATTGGATCATTTATCAATGCATTGCAAAAAAGAGGTGGCGCCTGTGATTAGCGGCCGTGTATAATAAATAATCTATTGCTTTGATAGTGTCAATTTGGTGGTGTATTTTGGTGTATTTGAATAAATTGTGTCACCCTGTCATCACCACAGCCATGTTATTAATGTAAACAAAATAAACAATATTAAAAAATGCTAAATGTCAAGGAATCATTATGATACTATAAGTTATAACTGGATAAAAATAATTCATGTCATATCATGCCCAAAATCAATTGAGTGATAAACAAATGTGTTGTTGAAAATTTTAATTACCAGTTTCCATGCTGTTTTCTTACAAACACAAATAAACTCAGCACGCCTATATTCAGCAAATTAAACGTCATGATCACCTGTTTTCTTTGTCGAGTGCACTCGGGTCCTTCTTCGCAAGCTGCTTGACTTTTGCAAGATCGCCCGTCCATGCAGCCTTGTGTAACTTTGGTAAATCCTTTTCCTTAATATCATATCCATGCACGTTAAATGAAGATTGTTTTGAACTTGATTTTGATGCACCTATACCGAAAATTCCTTTTATTTTCTTCATATTCGCTCCGTTTCTAACCACGCCAAATAGTAAAATTCTCCATAGTTAAATCGACACCTTAATCACAAAGGCGCTTGCACAGTTGGAATCAAACGCTTACTTACTCGGACGACATTCCTCCAAATTAGACATAAATACCGTCTATAATGTATCAGAAAACACGGCCTGCATTCTGTCATTTACGCAAGCGTGAAAAAGACCTTGTTAACGGTGGCCAAGTTTAAAATTGTGATATTCTTATTAGTAATGGTATATTTAGCAGTTTAAATTCATTGATTTTAACGAATTGCTGTTTATTAAAGCACCATATCCGCACTGCAAAATTGTATTCACGTTGAACTCCCGTATAAACAGCAAGTAATATTTGTAAAGCAGTATTTAATGTTTCATTAAAGCTGCATCGAATTTACCTAGCTTGAATATATTTTATTTAAATCGAACATTGACAATGTTTTGGAAGTGTGTCGTTAAGTTTATATGTTTGTTGGTATTGTAATGTTCCAGTTGCTTGCTTAGATACGTTAACTAATTATGTGGTGACTGTGGTGTCACCCTTCAGCTCAAGAGTCACTGGGTTCGATCCCCTTTCTTAACTGTTGAGATCTAACCCTTACAACATCATATGCACGTTTTACAAATAATTCCACAATATTCAAAATAACAAAAGGCGATCGATGCAATGAAGCTTTATTTTAAATACGTTTGTGTTGAATTGTTTAACTAAACTTTTGTTCTGCTGTAATGACGTAGAGCATGAAACAAGACCACAATCAAAAATTTGTCTCCGCATAAGAAAGCGTCTCAGTAGCTGTAAAAAGAGAACTCATTATAAAATAACACGTCACAACGTTAATTATGTTTTCACATAAGCAGTTTTTTTCAGTATATGCTTATGTTTTTACAAATTTTCATTTTGACATGAGCCGGTGTGTGGGAAAACCGGATTTAATGCATGTGTATACCAGTTCAGGCTGTTCTGTCCGTCCTGCATAGGCAAATCTGGTACAATACTTTACGCACACGCATTAGGCCCGGTTTTCACAGAGCGCATCTCATATTTTATATTGTCTTTTACCGTGCACATCCGTCTTTGAATCGATTTATTATATAGACCGTTAAACACATTTCTTACAAGTTTTCTAAAGTAATTAAAAAATGATTCTGAATTTGCTATGTTGTATTACACATATGAAGTAGCTGCACCAGATAAAGTTGTTGTCGTTCCTTGTTGAATTGAGAACCTTACTATTACGCATTTGCTAAAATCAACTATCAACTAGATCCTTTATTGAGACCCGCCTCCAACTAAACAATTTAAGTTTAACAGATATTTCAGAAAATTATTTTAAATCGCTATAATATATTCCCCAAAAGCCTTCATCGTGATTAACACGACTGTAAGTGATTTTATGCACTCAGGAAATCATTATACAAAACGGAATTGTTTTCAGAACATCGGGGCATGTCAAAGCTAGTTTCCATATAGGGACACTGACCTACGCAAATTAATATCTAGTATCTATTTCTGAAAAAGCCAGCAACCTATTTGGAGTTATCTTTGGTTGTGGTAATGTAGATAGCGACGTATTGTTCAACGTTAACTTATTAGAGTGAGTGATGATCAAACGCAAGACGGACTGCACTAATTTACGTTGTGTTGTTGACCTGACATTGGGATATTTCACATAAGACAAAAGGGTATGTTTTTTTTTTTTTTCTTTTTTTTTTATTTTTTTTTTTTATTCAATATCATACATACAATGTAAACATGTATATGATCATACAACATAGTGATTGTACAAAGCAATAAAGTTCAGACATGTTATACAAGATATGCTAATATAATATATATTTTTTTAGAGAGAAAAGAAAAGAACAACAGAGGAATAGTTATGAAAAATGATAAGTTGTGTAAAGGCGGAAGAAAGCATACTGGGCTTGTGTGTTTTGTTGTATATTTACAATGGTCTTGTCAGATTGAAAAAAAAAAAAAAAATAATAATAAAAAAAAATAAACAAAACTATTTTAGAGAGATAAACTAGCATTAGAGTGAAATGTATATAAGTGGACACAACATTATGAGAATTTAATCCGATTCCATTTTTGTTCAAAGATTTGTAATGTGTCATTTATGAGGGCTATTTCTTTCTCAATCTGGATTTTTAGTTTAAGACTATGGACAAAACAATTAAAATTTGGTACTTGTTTTTTGTACTTCATGTTTAAGATAAAATATTTCATCAATATAACCATAAAATTCACAATATTATTACAGTCTATTGATTTCAATGAGTTAATTCCGAAACTTACATTTAAGAAAGATAGTTTAACGTTTAGTTGATGTTGTTCAAGAAAAGATATTAATTGATTCCAAATAGGCTGAATGTGTTTGCACTCCCAGAAAAGATGTTCTATAGTTTCAATGTTTTCACTGCAGAAGTCACACAGATTTGAGTTAGATAATTTGCATTTAAAGAGATATTTATTTGTAGCTATAATTCTATGGATGTATTTATATTGAAAATTTCTCAGTGTGCTTTCAATAGTTGCTTTATATGGCACGGTAAATATGTGTTTCCAATTAAGTTCATTTTCTCCAAAAAGGACTTGCCATTTATTTTGGATTTTGGAGTTTTCTGTAGGGTTTTTAATTTGTAGTGTGTAAAATATTTTATTTGTTTTGTTTTTTCTTCCAAGTATGTTTTCTACAAATGTTGTTTGAGTACATGGTGTATTATTTGTATTGATTTCAGATTTAATATGTATGGGTATGCTTTTGATTAGTGTGTAGTATTTCAGAAAATTATTTGAAGGTATTCCGTATATGTAGCATATATTATCAAAAGAGTAGAAATCCTTAATTCTGTAGTCATATAATTGGTCGACATATTTTATGCTTCGTTCAAACCAATCTTTATAGAAAAACGTCTTATTGTTTGAAGTTATGTCTTTATTGTTCCATAAAATAGTTTTACTGCTGTTTTGGGTTTCTAGATTATGAGTGACATCACTCCATGCTGATAGAACATCAGACAGAAATATGTTTTCGTTTGCAATTTCATGTAGGATAGTATTGTTGATGTTACATTCAAAGAGTAAAGAGTCACCATATTTTTTTAGGATTTTCTGGTAGAATAGTTTCCATGTACTCGTATTGGTATTATCTAGGTATCTTTTTACCCTGCTGCATTTGATTGCATTCAAGAATGAGTCAATGTTCGTTAATTTGATACCTCCATTTTCTACAGATTGAATTAACTGAGTTCGTTTTATTTTGTCAGGCTTACCGTCCCATATGAAATTAAATATTGCTGATTTTATATCGTTAATAACATCATTTGGTGGATTTGGGAGGACTGTTAATACATAAATTAGTTTAGGAAGTGCAAACGTTTTCAATACTGTGTTTTTTCCGATTAGTGTAAGTTTACGGTGATGCCATGATTTTAAGCAGTTTTTAAAATTCTGTAATTTAGGTAGTATGTTTTTAAGAACTGTATCCTTTTCATTATTTGTGAAAGTAATTCCTAACGTTGTGGCTTCATCGGATGTCCAATGAAATTTCATTTCTTTTTTATATTGAACATTACTTTGTTTTAATTTACCTACTCGTAGCACAGTACATTTACTTTTGTTTAGTTTAAGACCTGATGTCATTCCGTAAAGGGTTAGCGATTCTATTAGGTTATGGAAAGAATCGTAATTGTCGTTTAAAAAATAAGTTGCATCGTCAGCAAATAGGGACTGTTTGATTTTTTCGTCGGGTTCTAGTGATATGCCTTTTATGTGTTTATTTGATTGGATGTGATGTGATAGGTACTCGATGCAAATAATAAATAGCGATGATGAGAGTGGACATCCTTGTCGAACCCCTCGTTCGATGTTGAAACTTTTTGAAAAGAAGCCATTGTTTATGATTAAACTGTTAATATCAGTATAGAATAGTTTGACCCATTGAATGAGACTTTCACCAAAGTTCATATTTTCTAAGCAAGAGAACATAAATGAATGATCAAGCGAATCGAATGCCTTTTCGAAGTCTGCAAAGAATATTAGACCAGGATCATTTGAATTGTTGAAATGGTTGATGCATTCTTGGATAAGACGAACGTTTTCACCAATGTAACGTCCTTTTATGAAACCAGATTGAGATTTTGAAATGATTGATGGTAATATTTTTTTTATTCTGTTTGCTATACTTTTAGTTGCAATTTTATAATCATTGTTTAGTAAACTAATTGGGCGCCAGTTCGATAAGGATTCTAAGTTTTTTCCAGGTTTTGGAATGAGTGATATTATACCTTGTTTTTGAAGCGTAGTTAGGTTTTCATTATTATATGAATAGTTTAGTGATTTAATTAAATGTGTTTTGATATCCTTCCAAAATATTTTATAAAACTCAATGGTGATGCCATCAGATCCTGGACTTTTGTTATTTTGCATTTCTTTTAGTGCTAATCCACATTCATATTCATTTAGTAATCCGTCACACAATAGTTTTTCTTCTTGATTTAAAGCGTGATGTGTATTTTTAAAAAGAGTGTTATTTTCAACATTTTTTCGTTTATAGAGGGTTTCGAAAAATAAACGTTGTTCTTCTAGTATTTGAGTTCTGTTTGTTATATCTTTGCCATTGACTACTAATTTGTGTACAGTTTTTTGTTCGCTTCTACGTTTTTCAATGTTTGCGAAGTATTTTGTATTTTTTTCATTGTGTTCAACATGCTGTGCACGCGCTCTTAGTATTATTCCATTGAGATGTGTATGATAAATTTCATCTAATATTTGTTTTTTTAACGTTATTTCATTTTCAATGTCGGTGGTATCATTTGTGTTCGTTTGATGCAATTGTTTTTCAAGGGTTTCAATGGTTTTGATGGTTTCAGTTTCAAGTTTGTGTGTTTCTTTTTGTTTAAATGATGTGTATCTAATTGTTGTGTTGCGTATATTTCCTTTAATTACTTCCCATAAGGTATTTGGGTTTGCATCTTTATTATTTTGAACTGTATTTAGTATTTCCTGTTTTATTTGTGTTTGATATTGTGTATCTAATAAGATGCTGTTGTTAATTTTAAAGTATCCTGGGCCTCTTTCAGGTTGTATATTATGAAGTTTAAGTTCAACTAGAGAGTGGTCAGTCATAAATCCTGGTTTTATGTTACATGTGTCAATAATGTTGCAAAGAGACTCAGATATTAAAAAATAGTCTAATCTACAAAATATTGTTGGTTTTGTGTTTGAGTGCCAGGTGAATTTTCTTTCGTTTGGATATATTGTACGCCAGATGTCTATCATATTGTAGTTTTCAATTATGTTATTTAAAATGTTTCTATTTTTAGGATGAGTATAAAGGTTGCCCTTCTTTTTATCTAATAATGGGTTAAGAACAGTATTGAAATCACCACCGACTATGATGTTTTTATCTTGATTATTATTTATAAAGGATTGTAGTGTTTCGTAAAAAGTGGAATCATCTATGTTAGGGCCGTAAACGTTGATTAATGTTAATTGTGTTTCGTGTATTTTGATATCTATACTCGCTTGTCTGCCAATTATTATTTCGTTAAAATTATCGACTGTGATCCCAATATTATTTTTTATCAAAAAGGCCACGCCTTGTTTATTAGAATGTTGACCACTAAGAAAGATGTCTCCGTCCCATTCATCTTTTAAGGTTTGTCTTAAAGTATGTGTCAAATGACTTTCTTGTAATAGGATTATACTATATTTTTTTTCGTCTAACCATTTGAAGATTTTTATGCGTTTGTCTTTATTATTTAGCCCTTTTACATTTAAAGTACATATCTTAATCATTTAAAGAAGTGGAGGGTGATGTAAATGATAATTTGTGTATGCTTGTCCAGTTGGTCCCTATTTTAAAAAATGCCCAGTTGGTTTCTAGTATAAGACATAAGATATCATTACATACAAACGAAAAAAGAAAACAAAAAATATGAATACAAACAGCTGAATAGTCCATAAAAAAAAGAAGCAAACAGAAATAATCACAAAAATGAGAAGAAAACAACAATAAACGATTTGTCTCCAATAGAGACCTACATAAGCGCACTTCCGTACACTGGAAATGCACAAATTATTTGAAATAGTGATCTGAGTATAAAAATATATATATAACATCGTAGATTTATGGTAACTTATATTTATAATAATATACCAATACAAAAACTACTAAATTGTGTGTGGATGGTGGTTCGGTGCGTGTGTGTGTGTGTTTGTGTGTGTGTGTGCGCGCGTGTTGCCCGCGTGTGTTATGCGCCTGTGTTGTGTATGTTCGTTGAAAGGAGTGTGCGCGCCGGTTCAGTTATGTGTGTGAATGCGTTGTAATAATTGATAACCTTAGGTTACAATAATGACTATAACATGACTATTACAATGACAAAATATGCATTCTTATACAAACATTTTGTGCTATTATTTGTCAAGAGGTTCACGACAGTTAAAAAGAACCTATGCACCTACTGTATTTGAAAATCATCTATTGATTATATATGTATATCTTCATTTATTGTTAAACACAATTAATGCAATCAGTACACGTTTTAATAAACTGTTGTCTACGAAACGTTTAACAAATATCAACATTACACGATATGTGCTAAGATCAAAGACATATACACGAAAACATTCGTATGTCCGTCGCATTGTCGATCTGAAATATACGAAAAACGAAACCTACTTAGATCGACTGACGGACATTCCCACGTTTTTGTTTGATAAGCAAACGTTTTATAAGCATTTTGTACTTATAAAATGTAACTCCAGTATTTTCATTTTTACTGTATCTGGCCTGCAGTTAATCTAGTTCCGAAAACAAAATGAACTAGAGATACCACCAGATGTGTTTTTACTCATATAACAAAATTATGAGCGTCTTACTCTCAATAAATATTTTAATTTTTATTAACAAAAATGATTACAAAAATGTGTTGCCCTGTTTGGAAAGAGGTTAATTGACAACATAAGTGATGTGGAGTTGTAGAGCAAATACAATATACTGAAAATTACACAAATTATATAAAACACATATTTTCTGTATTTTATATAACACATATATTCTACGCACTGCATGCTATGTACATAATTATAGGAATAGATACATATCCTCCTATCACAGCTCACGAGCGACATAAAAAAGCGCTTTTCCATACACTGGAAATACACAAAATAAAAAGTTTATATATAGCTCCGTAGATTGTATGTAACTTATAATAGTAGTAATGTAACAGTAAGAACTACATAATTGTGTGGGGTGGTTCGGCGCGCGTGTGTTTGTGCGTGTGTGTGCGCGCATGTTGCCCGAGTATGTAGTGTGCGTGTGTTGTGCATGTACGTCTAAGGGTGTGTGTGCGCGGGTTCGTGCATGTGTGGGTATGCGCATGTGTGTGAATGTATGTGCGTGTGTGTGCGCGTGTGTGTATGTATGTGTGTGTACGTGCGTGCGTGTGCGCGAGCGTGCATGCGTGTGTGAGCGTGTTCGTATGCGTGTGTGTGCGTGCGCGTGTGTTTGTGTGTCTGTAGTTGAGTGCGATTTTCTGTAACACCTATTCTAAGCAACGCCCGCTACATATATAAATATAGATATAGGTTAATATCTTTAAATATGCCACAGTTCATGCAAACATAAATACAAGTAAACAATGCAGACAATAATTATGTATATGATAAGAGAAAGTTAATTTTTTATAGATATAGATGAATACCATTATATCTTTTCAATGAGCTCGGTCAATGAACTCGGTCAGTGAATTCGGTCCATGGACAACAATGAACATAAACAACACAACACTGAGCTGGGACAAATGACAACACTGTCGCACAGTATTCTAAAGAAAACTATTTAAGCCACACATTTGTTTAGGACAATATAATTTCTCGATAGAACATTCAATAAATTTACACAAAAACTGGTATGGAAATCTCTATACAAACACATTTTTCTAGAAACTGTTTAGGACAATATAATTTCTCGATAGAACATTCAATAAATTTACACAAAAACTGGTATGGAAATCTCTATACAAACACATTTTTCTAGAAACTGATATTTTAGTCAATAAGAATACAGTGAATGAAGAATGTCATTCAATATTTAAACAGAACAGGCATTTAAAAACAACAACAAAAAACGTTTATGAATCAATGAAAAATGATATTTAAGTCAATAAGAATACAGTGAATGAAGAATGTCATTCAATATTTAAACAAAATACGCATTTAAAAACAACAATAAAAAAACGATTATGAATCAATGAAAACCTTGCAGTAACGGATCAAATGTTGGATACCGTTTGAATGATGCAAAAAGCACATTTTTTATAAACCAGAAAAAGGCAAAATGTCAGAATTTCTTAACACTAAATGGAGATTACTTCCTGGTCGCAAAGTTATATTGCAAATCCGAATTAGGATACAGATGTAGATATACTGGCCATAGAGGTATATTAAACAATGTAAAATATACTTCAACAAGTAAATTTTATTTGAAATATTCTGTATATACATCGATTTTAGCGATCTAGAGGGAACTTGTTTTGTTTGGTTTGTTTACCTGATGAGTACTATGCCGTCCCGAACGAACGACAACTCTTGGTAAGTGTGATAAGGTTACAACATACCAATATATACAAAAAAAACTTTCACATTGAAAAATGATGCTATATTGTGTATTACATACAGAATTATGAATAACTGTTGATACTTGATTATGCATGAAGTTTTTGTATATTCTCGTGGTGGTTCCGTATGTTGTTATGCGTGTTTTACATAATGCGTGTCCTAATTGACGCTTTTGCGCGCATGTGCGCAAAGGCGGCTGTTAAGTGTGCGCGTGTGAGAGTGAGTTTGCGTGTAAGTGTGAGTGTGTGACTGCGTGCGCGTACGTACGTAAGTGCGTGTGTTTGTGTACGTGCGTGCGTGTCTGGGGGTTCATGCGTGCGGTTGTCCGTGAGTCTGTGTGTATGTGTTTTGTAAGTTACATGTCAGAGTAACAAAAACAACAGTAATTAAAAACACGTGTAATATATGCAACAGAACAACATTTCTGTTTCTGTAAGTTACATGTCAGAGTAACAAAAACAACAGTAATTAAAAACACGTGTAATATATGCAACAGAACAACATTTCTGTTTCTGTTGGGGGAAAGAACGCACTGAGTATACAAAGGAAAGAATGCAAAGTCCGGGGCTAGGTTTATTGCCACAGTTCTATTGTTTATGTTTTGTTTGATAATCGTGAGTTGTTGCTATCTGACACTTTTCGGGCGTATGTTGTTCTGGTATCCCCATTGTTTTTGTTTGGCCATGGCTTTGCAAGCCATAGTTTGTACTTGTCAAAGGACACAAACTCGTTGCGGTCTTGTCCTCGGTATCGAACGAACAATTTTCCTTCGCGGGACCAGGCCCTCTCTACCAACGCGGGTTCTTTTAGACGCAATGATGATAAAACTTCCGCATTGATCTTTGTTAGGTCCTCATTAATGAAAACGCCCGTACCTTTAAGAAGCTTGGCACGTTGCATTATGTCGATTTTTGTTTGCCGCCTGACAAATTTCACGATTACCGGTCTGTTTTTATTCGGGGTATATTTTCCAAGACGATGGGCAACGTCGACGTCTTTACTTTCGAGTTTTAGGCCGAGCTTTTTACTTAACAGCGATATCGTTTCGTCGGCCACAACCATCGATGTTTGTTGGTCAGAGTCATTGGCTAGACCAGAAATTCGGACACTGTTCCTTCGTCCGTATTGTTCCAGATCATTTTGACTGGAGTTGTGGATGCTTTCTGCGTCTTGCTGCGCTTTTTTCAGGGCATCAATTTCGCTCCTTTGTTCTTTAATTGTTCTTTTTAGGGCATCTATTTCGTTTTTGCTTTCGAACACGCTTCCCTCCATTACTTCTAATTTTTTTAACACACTACCAAGGAACTTTTCTTTAATTTCCTCAAGTGTATCCTTTATTATTGTTTTAATAAATGATGTGTCATTCTTTGTCAGCATATGTGACAGTTTAGCACTAATTTCGTCTAGGCGTTTTTCTAATGGTGTTTCGGTATGCTCTGTCGTGGTTTTTGATGCACCGCTTTGTATAAAGTCCGTCATGCTTTTTTGATTTTGCTTCTCGTTTTCCGTTTTCGACTTTTTACTATTCTTTTTGTTCTGTTTGTTTAGTTTATTTGCGTCTGGTGTTTCGAACACATGCACGTCTATTAGGCTAGTATCGGCTGCATCGGCTGCGTTACTCTCACTTGCCGTGGATGAGTGTTGTCTTTTGCTCATTGTTGTATTGTTTATTATGTTATAAGGTAGAAATCCGAGTCTCTCTGTGGTCTTTATGAGTTTATAACGGTTTATTCAGAGTGATGTACTTTATTGTATTCAATTAGACGAATTAATCATGCGTGACGAATTCACAGCACATAACGGGTAACAGATAATAGGCTGTAAGGCTAGAACTTGTTTGTCACCTGTTGATAAGTTTTGTGATTGCTATATAAAAATTTGATTATTTTGAATATTAAAATACCCCACCCGCGTGAATACAGAGCGGGAGGAAAATATATCTAGAAAAGTCATTTAAAGCACATTTAACAAAAGTTCTTTACTTGGCTCTCGTGCAATAGTCCATATTACTATAATCCATCCATTTGAAACACAGATTGCACTCAGATCACTCGCTTTTTATTTTATTTTATAGATCTCATTTTCGATGTACGTGTTGACATGTTAACCGGAAGTCCCAATTTTCAAAAGGGTATGTTATTAAGTTTAATTTATTCTTAATTTTGTATTTCTTTTCCGTTCGTTCTTGATTATGCTCAGAATAGTTTCTGAGCAAAGAATCATTCATTTATAACTTGGGCAGGTACTCATTACATATTTCAAATACGAGTATAAATAAGTGAATGATAGAGACGTTTTTGAATTGAATTCAAAAACCATTAATTATGGGGTAACTGAACATTTCAGTTAGTAACAAAATTAACAAGATGGCAAAAAAAGTCAGAAAGTCTTCAACCCTTTTATGTCAAGCGTCTAGAAAGGCATTGGCAAACAGCGTTGACCCTGATGAGACACCGCATGATGCGGCGTCTCATCAGGGTCTACGCTGATTGCTTAAAGGAATTTCTGTAAGAAATATTGTTAATATAGAAATGAAAATACTAGACATCCATAATTTTGGAAATAAATTATTCCAATTAAGAGGGATGGGAGAGTCCACTAGGCATAAATGGGTTAAATATGTGGAGGATAAGACAGTTAAAAAAAAGATTTTCTTTTACAGTTCACGACCGCCATAAAAGCGTTTGCTGAAATAATTATGGCGCACAGAATTTTGGATCTATTTAATGTCACAAGAACATCATTTATGCAAGTGTGCGAAGAAATTTTAGATTTCCTTAGGCAATCTGAAACCATCACTAAAGGTGAGTACGTACCTAAGTGTATTCTTACAACGTATGGACATTAACTTATCATCGTTGTAAATATCATATAAAATTCATGCTTATTTATAACGAAGCTGTTTGATTCAAACATTACATTAAGACCATGCCCTGATACACAGTTGACCTTATGTTTAGCGTCCCCAACCAGGTATGTTTTCGGTTGTCTGAATGTAAAAGCAACACTGTTTGACAATTAAAAAGTCGAAAAATAAAGTGCGTTAACTGCATACAACAATATGCAGAAAAGAGCTATGTAATTCAATACAAACACACGCTTAGGCCATAATAATTTGATTCTGTGTTGAGCGTCCAGGGGTGGTAATGTTTTTGCTTCTGTGAAAGAAAAATTAACATTTTTGACAATCCATCCAAAAATAAATGACATACAATTCATACAGTGACCGATTTACCGAAAAAAGAATGCGATTCATAGCAAACGTTCCCTTATTAGTTTTTTATCCTACAACCTCGACAAAGAGGTATGCTGGGTTCTAGCATCACTTTTGTCAAATCGTCAACAAACAGGGGAGTTAACTTTCGGAAGTATTATGATTTGTACTCTTGGGGCTTACACTGGCAAGCGTCTGTGAAAAAAATAGCGCCATGGCACATTGTTTCTTTTTATTTAGAAATTGTCATTTACTAATCAAACGTTATATCAGCAAACGATTTAACGTGGTTAACCTATTTGCATCGAACCCGCAGATCCTTCATTGCTTGATCCCTAAAATTATTACATTGTGTTCCCACATGGACCGATAGTGTATATAGTCCAGTTTTAGTCCATATAGTATCCAACCGGTTGCTTGGAGGAGCCATTTATGGACTTTAAGTTGGGACCCAAATGGGTTAACGTAAGTGGAAACCAGCAGGATTTCATAAGGCCAAGGCAAGGTTTAACACGGTGGTGCGGTAGTCGAGTGGTAACACTCTGGTCTACCATTTCATAGGTCGCCGGTTCAATTCCTGGCCGGGGCACTGGAAATTTCAGAAATGCCTCAAGTGTTTCCCACCCAACTAGAGATGTACTGGTATGAAACCCAGGTAATTCTCGCGTGTATCGGTGCTATACACTGAGCACGTAAAACTGTGTTGGTCTTGTTCTAAATATATACTGAAGTGTTTGCTTGCTTTGCTTAATTTCTTAATACAATCTAGCTTTGCGATAAAAATGCTCAACATGACACATATGTAGTCATACGTTAACTTAAATAGTCCCAATAATGTTCGCTACATCCCGTCAACGTATTAATTTCTTTCTTAAATGTTCACTATACAGTTAAGATTTAAAATGAACTATTAAAACACGAACGGAACGATGTTTTTCTTCGGTAATTACGGATTGTCAATTTAATAAACTTAATTAATGGTATAAGAAACACCATCTGCGATTGAGGAACGAAAGCATTCTCTCAGTAGGAGACGATGTCCCAATGGTGGATTAAAGTGTTAATTGTTATGTATTGTTACCATATACTCCACATGTGTAGATGCTGTTATTAAGATAAGATACCATGCGTCACCTTCTAATAACATGTCAAATGACAATAAAGGCCAAATTCATGCTGAGTTTTATCAGAGTCGTAGATCTTCGCTATAGTTTTATGACTCTTAAATAATTAAGATGGACCTGATACAAATATTTATTTACAAAATACGAACTGTAATATAATTATTGTATCGATGACAGAAACCATCTAAATCTTCAAATATATTTAATAAGTTCGCGTCACTTCGATTCATTGTTCAGGAAAGCTATACAAACATATAGGTCCCGGCATTGTTCTTCAGTACCAAGATGGCGGCGGTAGGGGCGGTTATTCGGGAGTAATCGATTTCTGGGATTGTCTATAGTTTATGTAAGCAAAAAAATGAAATCCCATTTACCAGTTTTATTGAATCGACTTGGAATGCAAAGGACCCCGATCTGTTTACAATTTTTTAAAATAAAAACCCTGTTCACAGTGCTCTATCATATCTTACAAAGATGTACCTAGCAAAAGTAATTATACGATCTAATGAGCACAACTTTCTAACAGTTAGCTTTTGTGATTACATTTTGCACATTTTTAATCATCGTTCCTACATGGTCCGTTATCAAAATATAAATTGTTAACACTAAAGATTATATCTATTTCCAATTTATATTAAACTTTGTAAGAAGATTGGTCTGAATGACAATTGGGTAAATTACAAAACTGCATTAACAAACTTGGTTACCATGTAAAATTAAATGAAACATTTTTTAACATTCCCGAAGTAACATGTTTACCAAATCCTCATTAAACTTGCTACGAACGCTTTTTAAATGGTATATCAGCCGAGTTTGAAAAGGGTTCAGGTCTACTGAAAAATAAAAGTACCAGTGGGCTTAGATGTTTTCTTCATGCGGGTGAAACTTTGAACAATCTAGAAGTCAAATGTTCTGTTAAATCATCATGAAACAATCAGAACTATTGTACTCCTGCTTTTTCAACTGAATATGAAAGTGATTCTATCCGTTCCAAAATACGACTTAAGGTGAGAGTAGTTTAGGGAGGGATTATTTAGAAGTCACTCTTGTTAATCGTTCGGTTCGTCCGAAGTTTTAAAAGTTGTTTTTTTAAATACCCTTGGGTGAAAATTTGCCACTCTTTGAGGGTTACTTGCTTTATATTTATGGAGCAAACACTTTCAAAATGGCTTCTCTGAAACCGCAAGGCCAAGAAGTTTGGTTTTTAGCATTTTATTGTGGTCCTGTACCATTTAAAAAAATATCGTCCCTCGGATAAGAACTGGCCACGCCAAATGATGAAGACATATTGTAATACTTACAAATTAAAAAAGTTTTCTCTCGTTATGGCAGGGATTTATTTGCTGTTTAATATCGTATACTGGTCCTGTAATAACTTTGTTGAAATCATCTCTCTTGGGTTAAAGTTGACCCAGCCCTATGGTTTACTTGTTTAATTATATGCATTACTGCACACTTTGAAAATCTTTTTTCCTTGTCGCAATGCTTGTGCGTAGCAATAAGAGAAACTCTCGAACTCTGAATCAACCCAATCTTTGTCGCTTTTTTTACTAAGACTTTTTCGATTGTAAAACTAGCTTTTGCTGAACAGTCTATAATCACTATAAACTTCATCACAATACCCGTAATACCATATCAAGACACGAATAATATTCACAAGCAATTTTCAAATGTTCGTGAAAAGATATGAACATCTTCGTATCATTACCCAATATTACAATAAATGGCGACCATCTTGGCCGCCATCTTGGATTTCTCAGCTCGCCACGATTTATGCCAATTTATGCCGGTGGTCTGTAAAACTTCAAGGTATGCCGATCATTTTGGTATATGACATGGCTTGTTGCAACATGGTGTCCAGGTCCCTGTTTCTAAAAGCGCTGAATGTTACCCTACCAGTAATTGTTTACACAATGCGTTTCACGGTCCAAAGGCACTGAGGATGGGAACGACTGTGAATCAGTTATGCGTTAAAAAAACCCAAGTCACTATCAATCAATAGTTTAGGGGCTTTGTGGCGGTTAGTTGGCTTTGTTATATTATGTTAACTATTATAGGGAACATGTATACAGCAATGGGCTGTAACAACAAATCCCGAAGCTCAACAAGCAAGCATATATAAATGCATTCTTGAAAATTATATTTTTTAAATTACAATAATTAGCTTAAATATTACTGGCATGCGTAAAATAATTTTGCAATCTGAGATAACAAATGACAACAAAGATTGAACAGCAGTCACGTTGAACTTCGATCTGAAACCATGCGAGAAAGAGGATTTAACAATTTATGGTTAAGATGTATCATAAACCGAAAAAATACGGTATAAAAAGTGTCATATTTTTTGGACTTCCTGAAGTATGGTCGGACTCAAAAATTTCAGAAAAAGGGAGTCCAAACGACTCCTTACTCAGAATAGTTAGTGTCGAACACTGTTGTATTTCATGAATTATTGATATAAGTTTCTCTCCTGCTGGTACAGCACAGTTTTATATTAAAGTTTGTTAAAGCATTGTTTTTCCTTACATTTTCTCGTTTAAAATATATCAACAGAGATAGTGTGCATGTGATAAATTCCAACTATGTCCATATTTGCAATCGGCTAATTTCGAGTACTAGTATATAAAACATCACATTTTAATTTGAGCTTATAGAAATACACATGCACCACGGTAGACGTCTTCGTTCCTAATTGATAGCATTTAATGTATAAACCGGTTTATAAGTACCCTGTATACCTATTTCAGCCCTACAATTGACACAATAAACAACTCGTTAACAATTGAATCCAAGAAATTATATAATTTTCTTAAAACATATATACCTTAACATATTAGAACAGGCTATTCGAGTGCCCATATTTAACACAGTTGTAATAATATATATATATATATATATATATATATATATATATATATATATATATATATATATATATATATATATATATATATATATATATATATATATATATATACGTCCGTGCAGTTTCCACAATGTGTCTTATAACAGAACGAGCATGTAAATCAATCAAATGTTTCTAAATAAGATCAACTTTATTTGGATTACGCCAAATACTAACCTATATGCCATTTCGCGCTTTGGATTGGCCACCTGGGACCGTATTCACAAATCCATTCTTAGACTTAAGAATAAAACATAGACTTAGAACCAAGAAAAGTACGTCCAGCGTTTAAATGTATATATGGCTTCCACTGGTGATTATTTCGTAAAACAATGATCTACATGAAAATTGCTGTAGATAGAGGTTGTTTATACCACGTTTGAGTCAAAATTCAAGCAATTAATGAATATTCCAATTTTAAGAATTTTCTTTATTCTTAGACTTAAGTCTAAGAATTGTTTGGTGAATATGGGCCCTGAACTGTTCCTTTATCCAATTGGCGACATTGAAAAATCCGAATAAAACACAGCACTAACAACAAAACGAAAATGACAGAAGTCAATTGCAATTGTTAGATAATTATCTAGTTACTGTTCACAGCTCCTGTTAATAGGCAATACTAGTAGGCAAATATTGGACAAATAAAAGCGCTTGGAATATGATTAGGGTCAACCCTATCAAGACACATAAATAACATTATTTTATTGACCTGATGAATATTTATTATAAGAAGTCCAAATATTCCTGTCACCGCATTATTATACAGTTCATGTTTCTTGTTTTACATTAGGTGATACATATAGTAAATTATTCTAGGTGTTGACGATATATTTCGTTACGCTGCTGGAAAAATCGAAGTTCCAGAAATACCAGTGTGTCATGTTGAACTTTCGCAGATAAAACTTGACGCGGTTATGACAATGTTAAAGAGAAGCCATGTAAAGATTACAGTTTTAGGAAGGTACGCACATTAATTGCAATGTTTTAATAGTATCAGAAACTACATTAGTACAACATTGTATGTTTTACTTTGTTATATTATAAAAAATGTACACGTATTAATTGAATATGCTTTCTTTTAAAGGAATTCTTGTGGAAAAAGCACAGTGATTAATGCGCTTCTGGGAAGTGACGTGCTGCCAATGGGAATGGGTCATGTGACTAACTGGTTTGTGCATATGCAGGGAACAGATCTACTAGAAGGATTTGTAGAGACTGAAAATGAGCCCGGCGTTCAGAAACCCATTAATGTAATGTATTTTTATGGTATTTGTATTTTCGGCGGCAACGTCTATATACAAGCATTATAACGTTTATCCGTCATTCCAAACCCCTTCGATTGAATGATAAGTTCATTGAGTAAACATATGTACATATTTCATATATACATTTTTATGCAGTCTTGGACAATAAGTATTTAAATCGGCAATATTTTGGCAAATTACTGAACATATTAAGCTGCCCATAAATGTCTGTGACCCATCGGTCTGGGCATTTTGCTAGGATGCATGTGTTTAATAAGTCCTCTTTCCCGTTTAAACGTTGGTTCATGTTGTTACTGATACTCAAATTATTTTCTTAAATACGCCACTTAAAACTCATTTAAAATTCTTTAATTCCCTAAATGACACAATTAGTTATGTGCTTTGTGATTAAAATGATACCAACATCAGTCTTGAGTAAATAAGATTTTCTTTAGATTGATAATCAGAACCCATATTTATTAGTAAACAGAAGCAATGAGAAACGTGCCCCTCTCTGTATGTTATTACACACTTCCTATTAGTCATAATAGTGAATGTTATTATATAGATTGGTTTGTTTTCTAGTCTCTACAGGAGCTTGCCAGCGCTCTTCAAGACGAACATGTTGCTACAAATTCTACGGTTAAAGTTTCCTGGCCAAAGGAGATGTGTCCTTTATTAAGTCACGATCTTGTGATCATAGACAGGTTTGTAGGTTTGTACGAAATTCCTTATGTGCAAGAGATATACACTTGGAGACTTTTCTAACGCATCACTTAATCATATCAATATAGCTCCCTTATTTTTGAACGGCTTGTGTTGAAATTTGAACCAAGAATAATTCAACACATATATAATTATTCCTGAAAATTTATTTGAAATTGAACAACAACAAAATATGAAACTTACCAAATTAAAAACGTCACTTCAAAAGTCAAATTCGCAAACTCGTCCAACGTTAAATAACAACAATGTGAAAAGTAAAACGCATAAAATTACACGTCTTAATAACTGACCGGATTGCAACATGCCGATTAAGCCGTTTCGCTCCTGAATATTCATACGAGCCATTTTGTCTTTCTGTAATAAAGGTTTTTTTTTCTTGTGTAAAAACTTACCTAGAGTTTTGAAATTGAAATTAAAGTGGAATAACATGTAAATCGTCGTTTACTACACTTGGTGATTTTTCTCACGCAACACTTTTTAAACTTACATATCTCAGAAATGAGTAAATATTTTTATTTAAAAAATTGCACATGTGATCATTTGACTACAATATGTGCAAGCTAACGATAAAATCATTCATCTTTGACGATCGGACGCTTAAGCAAGTGGGAAAGGTAGCCTGTAAAATGCAAAGTGCTCGATTGCGCTCCTGAATATTCGTACGAGATATATTGTTTTGTAAATTAATTTTATGTTTTCCTTGTGTAAGAACCCACCAAAAATATTTAAATTGAATTAAACTAGAATTAAATCGCGTTTCAACATTTCCACGTGCAAACATATGGAACCACACCTACCCCACGTGCTAAAGCGTCCAATCGTCACGGATGAATGATTTTATCGTTAGCTTGCACAAAATGTAGTCAAATGATCGTATGTAAAAATTTTCATCAATATCTTTGCTCATAACTAATATATTCAAGTTTGAAAAGTGATGCGTTAGAAAAGTCTCCAAGTGTATAGAATTGTGATTTAACAATATGGGATAAATCAAAATGAGAACTTTTATAATATGCAGCTCGCACACTTGCACACCGTCATGTCACACGATGAAGGGGCTTATAACATCTGTATTGGGCTAACTCAATTCTTAATTACCTTGAGTGAATATTAAGTTCTGTTTGTCTTGTTACCAAACTGTATTTGTCCATTTGGACGTCATTGACGACACAAAATCCTAACATGATTTTCATTTTAAAGCAACCGGGGTTAAATGCATGTGCGTAAAGTCGTTCCACTAAAGTAAAGTGTCGTACCGCTTTATGATATTTTTCGTTTAAAGAAAGTCTCTGATTAGCAAAAATCTAGTTTAGACGGAAAGTGTCGTGCCTGATTAGCCTGTGCGGACTGCAAATGCATTGAACCCCCTTTTTCACAGAGTAGGGCTCATATGGTTATTTTTCTGTTGTCTTTTTTCGTTAATTGTAATTTCTTTTTAAGTACATGGAGGATATTTGTTGGCTTTGGTGGAATATCGATTCTAATTTACGAGTGATCAATGATCACGAGTGAACTAAAATGGAAATGCCACCAAATTCAGCATTTTTTTATATTTTATGCTTACAAATGATTTTTAGATGTTTGCACTTCCGGACAATATACTTCCCGTTAGGTGCCACAACATGTTATTACATGTAAGTAATCCGTATGTTTTTATAAATGCAGAGTAGTCACCCTTGGTAAAATTAGGGGGTCACAATGGGAAAACCAAAGATATTTAAAAATATTTCCGGAAAAACAATGAAACTTATCGATAATTTTCAATGTAATTGTTCACCGTTTGAAACAGTGAAATATGAGTTTTAATTTACTGATATTTCTCTATAAACCATCGGAAAGCATAAATGGAAGCCAATTCTTTTACACTATATTTATGGTCGTCGGGAAGAGTAAAGTGCACAATATTGCTAATTCTAGCCTGATTGTTTAATGTGGCAAATCAGCTATAATGCATCGGATTGTTTTTGTTGGTAGGGTCACACAAATTCCTCTGATCTTCAACAAAAACTTTAAACACTGATACATTTTGCTTGGAAAGGTGAAGATCGCTTACATCGTTAATCTGACAGCATCACATACATATGCTATTGCGATTGTCAAGATCTCTAGGTTAAAAATATATTTTATCATATAAAAGCCCTCCGTGTACGTGCTACATATGATAATATCCGTGTAACAAACCTAAATACGGTATTATTGTAGGCGACACAGTGGCATCTTTAAGTTTTAAACGATGGAAAAAACGGTTTATATTAATTAAGCTAAGTATAAGATATTCAATCCATTTGAGGTGTAAGAATATCATTATTACCTGTATACAATGTACTGTACTGTGTATGAAAATCGCAATTATCACGTGGTGCGATTTAGTATTAATCATTGGGTCATTGTCGACCCGAAATGGCTTGAAGTCAGCCGGGGGTGACTTGAAGCAGATTATTGTCACCCTAGGGTTACTTTAAGCCGTTTAATGTCACCCTGGGGTGACTTCAAGCCGACCAGGTGACTAGAATCGGCTTGAAGTCACCCAGGGTGACATAAATCGGCTTTTAGTCACCCCAGGGTGACTTCAAGCCATTTTAGGTCTATAATGACCCAATGAGCTATTGTAATAGCTAATTACATTGCAGGAAAAGGCGTTTTTCCGAACAATCAAGGCTGATATTTCGAAAGCTAATGTGTTAATTCTGATAAACCGATGGGATCTCTTTGACAATGACCCAGCTCCTGACAAAGTAAAACGACAACATTTGCGAACGTGTTTGGATTTTCTTCGCGAAGAAACGAACGCCGAATGTGAATCCGACTCGAGCAAGAAGGTTTACTTTGTATCAGCACTTAAAAGACTGCGCAAGAAAAACACCGATTGTAAGTATTCGTTTTACCAGTCATTAAGTTTAATATACACTTAATTAACACATGCCCACAACAATACGTGTTTCAGTCAAATTTGTATTTTGGAACCATTAGGTTGACGCTTTTGTGAGGTTATTTTTTTTCACGAACCGCGACTTGTTTTCTTAAGCAGTGTGGGTTATTCTACAACCAACCATGATCTGAGCTTAATCTTGGAAAAGTGTTTATGAATTCCACGAAATTGCAGAAAAAAACCCAAGTTCTAACAATATCGCCCTCGTGGTTTCATTTCACGCATCGGAACTCCAAATTATTGTTTTCTACCCAAATTACGAACGCTTAGCCTGAAATTATTTCTTAATTACGCAATGATGTAACTCCATAACTATAGTAATTGCATATATATTCAACAGAGGCATTCTTAAAACCTTTTCGCGAAAAATACTTTTGTGTTCATACGACCAAATCAATACATTTTGTATTCAACTAAGACTCATGGTTAATATATTTAAAAGCTCCAGCCCAAAACAGCCGTCACGAGGAGTTTGCCATATTTGAAGAAACTCTGGCGGTTCTTCAGCACTTTTATTACTATTTGACGATTTGTTGCTATGCATATTTAGTTATAATTGTAAAAAATTGTATGATAAGAATAATAATTTTAAGTTACATCACACATGCATTGAAAAATAATATTTATATTATCGATTATATGCCAACTTTAACGCAAGTTTTGATAAAGTTCTTAATCGGTAAATACACACTTTCTTTTTAGAGTTGCGCATCATCCTCGGCATTCGATTTGAAAATTGTGCCGCATGTCGGCACTGTCGCGGAACTATACAAGAAATTATGCAGGGATCTAGATAAATATTCTGATCGTCTTACATTAGTTCAGTGAGTGAAACGTTCGATCATTACATCGACGTAAATACGTTAAACGACGTACAAACAAAAACACACACACACACACACTTACACCCATATGTTTTATTACAGCATTGATCGTTAAAGTTTTAAAGGGATAAGGATTATATTGTCGAAAGTTTCATAAAAACTGTATTTATGTTTAAGATTGTATTTTTGTCCTTTAGAAAGAGAATCAAGATCAAAGAAGATGACGCAAACCAAAAGCACGATTCATTATTGAATAAGTTTGAGGCAGCCATATGCAGAGTCCAAGAAGAAATCCAGATAACGGTTTCCAGCGTTAGAGAACAGGTCAGTGTCATTCGCGATGTTTTCACAAATCGATATGCTTAGCTTAGCAAATAATGGTTAATTCTTAAGTTAAAGTTCAATTGCCTACAATATTTGAAATGCTATTTTATATTTCATCAGAACTTAGGGCAGCTATAGAAAACGTGCCTGTCATTGATAACAAGTTTGAGCATCCAACTCCCATCGATATCACAGCGACAGAGGGGTATACGCAGGTAATGTAGGCCTACACACTCTAAACACATCGTGCCTGATCTGTAAATTAATAAATTTATGTGTACTTATAATTACCAAACATCTTTCTCACGATTTTATAGGTTTGCTACCTGAATGAGAAAAAGAGAAATTGCGAATTGAAAACCATGTTTTGTTCCTTATCGTTCTTTACTTGTTATAACACCCCGTGTCACAAAACTTGCTTTCTGTTAACAATTTAAAGTAAACCAACCACACGTTGTATTATGACCTCATCGTGGTTGTATCCATGGCATCATCTTATGTTTTCCCCTAATTTTTATTTTGTTTTTGTAAAGTTTCAGATAAATAAAGTTTAAAGTCATTTATTTAATATGTGTGCTTGGAATAAAAACTTAAATCACTCACCAAGGCTCAGTCATAATTGTCTAATTCTCTCTAATATACTTAACATTTTGAAAGGATTTATTTCTTATAATTATATATTCATGAGCACATGTTAAAGTGTCATCAATAGTTTCATAGGCATTTGTAAACATTTGTTTGAGCATTGGACTGGGGTAGTATTCTGGAGAAGAAACTTTTGTTAGGAAATATTTGACTTGCCGCACCCATCTGGTTTCTTACATTTAGGTTCAAAGTTCATGTTGGTAATAGTTTGCAAATCA
This sequence comes from Dreissena polymorpha, assembly GCF_020536995.1. Classification (NCBI taxonomy): domain Eukaryota; kingdom Metazoa; phylum Mollusca; class Bivalvia; order Myida; family Dreissenidae; genus Dreissena; species Dreissena polymorpha. The sequence goes on from NC_068355.1 coordinate 162,862,865, forward strand.
TATTGAAACATAATATTCACACGCTTTTAAATAATGTTTATTGATAGGATCTAAGTTTATACCTCGTGGAACATATTATACTTCGTCTTAGACAATCCTGTGAAGGGTACATCAAGGCAAAGTTAAGCTTAGTGCTCGATAAAATGAAAGGTATTTACAGGTTTAAATTTATTTTCAATAATTAAATTTAAATTATCTTTTTTTTCTTAAATAAATATTTATACCACATGTTCAGTGTAATGCATATGTTTTGCAGGGTTACTAGAAACATATATTCCTCCCAATTTCCAAATCAAATGGGACTTAATGATTATAAGACAGCTGAACAACATACAATTAGACGCCCCAGCATTGACAAACGTGAGCCAATTGTTACAAATCGGAAAATATGCCTTCGTATTTAAAGTAAGTATAATGGCGCTTGTTAATGTAAATGTGTCCCAAATGATTTTTAAAGGGAGTTTCTTTGAAAGGCTCCCAGTTAATAACATAAACATTAGAAACATCTTTTAGAAGATATTTTAAAACTAAATAGAATACTTTTCAATTTTTAATTTGCTGACTTTATTAAATATCAAATTAACTGCAAGAATTATACAATATCTATTGGATTTTATACTTATTTTAAAATATGTTCTACAGAACAAAGTTTTAGCAGGAGTTGGGATGGGGGTGTGCGCAGGAGGAATGCTTTTAGAGAAGAAGCTGATATCAGATTTAAAGGACAAGTACATAGCCAATGCCATCAATGTACTCGCTTCAAACACAACTAACTACATTAAAGATATATCATAAAAAATAACGCAGTAAGTATCATATAGAATTGCGGACACACTACATTAAAAAGACGGCCACGATGGTCCCCTTGTGCTCTTCTTATTGAACTTGATCAATTGACTGCTTTGCAATTTGCATTTGATATACACGTAGCGTGTTTATCCGTTGTGTCGGCATACTTAATAAATACACCTACGCATTTTAATGAAAATATTATAAAACACATGTCAATCTATAGTTTGATGTTTATTCTTGGACATAACTACAAATACTGCATTTAAATCCGCAATGTGTTGGCAAAATAGTAGCTTCATTTAGCTCCATATGGTAAGCTGTTTCCTTTAATACCGGCCTTTCCGATTGGTTGCTGAGGTTTGATACTATGGTCATGTGATTTTTTTTATAAATATATAGTTTCTAGATTTAAATCATTTACATAAGATCATGTTGTTCTAAAACAAAAATATAAATGAAAACAACTTATAACACATTTGTTTATCTTACTAATAAACCCAAAACACACGACCATAAAAATGTGTGATGTGATTCAAACATGTAATAATCATTAAAAAACTGCAAATAAATTGAAACTTTAAAAAATGCACAAAAACACAACATAAACGGCCCAGCACATCGTCAGGTTTTTTTAAGTGGACTCGTAACACGTGTGCCAATTTGTTTCGAAATATCACGCGCAATACTGTCATGGTCGCGGCACGCACTTTTGCTTTCAATATGCCCATGCCATTAATAAAATGCGATTGTGTTAGTATTAATTTGTGTCACTTTGTACTTGAATTAATCTGACGAGGCCCGCAGAGTCGTTTAAGACTGTCGGAGACGAGTAATTAAAATTCAATTACACAAAAACGCTAACCAAATTATCAATGTATCGAGCTATATTTTCTGCATTTGTACTTCGAAAACATTTTCGTTTAATTCGTAACAGTGCATTTAAGTGCAATAAATTAACTGGATCGAACGTTGCGTAGAAATAACGACTCGGTTTGTGATCTTTCGGAAGAAATTTCCATCTGCAACTCTAAATAATATTAACAGATGTCATACACAAGCAGTGCATGTACCTCAATTAACATGGGTATATACATTCCAGAAGACAGGAGAAGGTTTTGTGCAAATACAAATTGTGTGCAAATACCAATTGTCGTTTCTAAAACACCATGCCATTCACACTTTCAAAAAGTGTTCATTCAGAACTCCGCCGTTATTTTCTAGTACTCTATAAACAAGACTTCTTACAAATAATTGAAATAAGTTTCACGCACTTGCTCATTGGCATAAACAAGGTTCTAGCTCCAAGCTCGTTATCGAGTTCTTCTTACACACTTATGTGATTAGAGAGACAAATCGTCCCGATTATAATTAATGAATACATATTCCAGCGTCAATGATGAGTACCGAGGTAATTCCCCAAGATTGTCATAAACATCCTCATCCTAATCTACTTTAACAGCTTGGTAGATAACGCTTTTTAGTTTCTTCTGTAGATTTATTTCAATTTTGTCTTTAAGAGTACATTTAAATTAAAAATGTCTGCATACTTTAAAGGGATCTTTTCACGCTTTGGTAAATTGACAAAATTGAAAAAAGTTGTTTCAGATTCGTAAGTTTTCGTTTTAGTTATGATATTTGTGAGGAAACAGTAATACTGAACATTAACCATGCTCTAATATAGCCATTATATGCATCTTTTGACGATTTTAAAACCTAAAAAATATAAAGCGTTGCAACGCGAAACGATTGAATAATTTGGAGAGTTTTGTTTTTGTCGTTAAATTTAGTGAAACTACGAAGATTGCTTATATAAGGTATAAAATACGGCAAGAATGTGTACTCGGCGGAATAGCTCAGTAGGCTAAAGCGTTTTTACTTCAGGACTCTGGCAGGACTCCAGGGGTCACTGGTTCGAAACCTGCTCCGGGCAATGTTCTTTTCCTGTTTTTAATTTTTTTCTTGATTTTTTACTGGAGCTTTTATGATCCAATGTTTACATTTATCAATATAAAGCATTAAATGAATAAGTTAAAAAAATGCCAAAATCTGTGAAAAGGCCCCTTTAATGGTTGATGTGTTAATCTTGATGAAAGCACATAAAATGCCTTTGTAATCATTGTTGACTAATGAAACAAGTGTCTTCTGGTGGCCATGTTTGCTGATTAATTACAATACATCTTATATAGTCAAATACTGACTATTCCTGTATTAACATACTAATCTAATATAGCAAGGATTCTTTTTAAAAATGTCATATGTCCTTAGGTTTTACCGAGCTAATACATTCATTCTGTATACCGCAAGTACCTAGTGGTGTGACTGCTCGTTTTCAAGTTATTGATATTTACATGATTATACAATGTTAATGATTATACCTAATTAATGATTATATATTGTAAATGAGTATACAATTATAAATCATTATACATTGTAAATGATTATACGATGCTAATGATTTTACATTTAAAAGGCGGAACAATCAAGCATAATATTCTTTTTTTGGATAAAATACTATTTTCAACGACTAAATTATGTAAATTATTAATATATATAGAAACTGAGATTAACTTAAGTGGAATTGATACGTTGAGTGTTCAAAGATATAAACTCTTTAAAAGTAAACTGAATACGTGTATATGTACTACACGAGTTTGCTTATCGTGGTTACAGATTTCTAGGAAAGGAGTTAACAATGATTAAAGACCAGTGTTATGAAGCACTACATAAATCAAGAATGTCGGAACTAACCGATATAGCTGATCTAATGCGACACGTCAACGTTGGAAAGCAAAACATCGGTTTCTTGAGGTAATACTGAGTAATGTTATGTTGAGGATTAAACGTTTAGTTTATCCAGAATATTTGTATGTTAGAATGGGTGTAACAAAAACTTATATAGACACTCGCGAGTCCGTTTCCTCCGAATAACCAGTAATTTGGTCCTGGGGAAAGTACCTTACAAGGGTACCTGTGTGGGAATAAAACGCAGGGCTTCACGGCTGCTAGTCGGGCACCTTATTCCTTACAAGATTACGCCCGAAGAGTATATTATTATGAAGTCTTCATATAGTCTGTATGTATGTTTCCTACATAAATAAAACTTTGCGTAAACAGGTTCGTTCCCTTTATGTCTCATATCAGTCTTTTAAAGGCTTGTGAGGATAAAATCCGACGTTAACCAAAAAACAACTAAGGACCCGATAGACGGAGGAAGCGTTGCGTAGTCTTTCACACGTCTATCCAATATTACGTAAATAAAATAATGCTATATCCTAATATTGGTTTAACAGTAATGTAGTAAAAATATATTATGTTTGTTTAATTATGTTTTTCACGACTTTATCTAGACATTTGATTGTAAGAGTCAATTTCGAATTAGAAATGTTCCCTAATAACATTCCTACGTTGTGTGAAAAACAAACGCACTCTGGAGATAACTTAAGGTGATAATGTTCCCCGACAAATCTCAATGACATCTATAAAGGCCTTTATAACAGTACTTTTTGTTTTGGTACTAAATACCGTTTTGTTGTGCAAGAAAATCTATGTATTTCAGAATCATGATTTAGTATAAAGTGAATGAATTTCAATTACAAAAGACAATAAATAAATTGCTATTTCTCTTTCAACTCCGAGCAAAATAAAATGTATAGGTTGTATGGAGCTTTGTCAAAACCATGTTATCAATTCCTAGACTCCTAGACCTTTGTGTACCTACTTTTCTATGAATGCATCGGCATACGTATTTCAGGAAGAACATACATAATCTGCAAGATAAAGTTGAACGACATCTCGTGCCAATTAGAGTGACGCCTTTAAATCAGATAGAACCCGCTGCTGTCCTCAATGGCCGAATGGAAGTGGTGACCAAAGGATTTTTAATGGCTGCGTTTTGTCTCGGGTTGATGATTGTGTTGCTGTACTACATGTGGTATGGGTAGCTTGCCATATTTATTTCGGAAGGGACTTTCCGTCGTTCGCGGTGCATGTTTCACGTGTTGCGAAATTCCGATAAATGCGAGTTAAATTGTAAGAGCAAGATTTTGTTAAAAGCATCCTTTGTGGGTAAGCAAGCAGCAAGCCGATAGCGTAGCGTGTGTGTTTGTCCTTTCATTCTTATTGCTGAACACAAAAGTACATGCTATTGTAAAGGTAGAGATACTTTACTAACGTCTATGCTTTATCAATGACCTCTATTACATGGTAAACTTTAGATGTGCAACATATGTTTTGTTTTTGTTTTTCATCTCATTGCTTTACATAAGTGTGCTTTTTTCATATTGTATATGTATTTGTTTGCAATCTTGAAATAAAATGTTATGAAGACTAAAAAAAATGATTCCACTTAATCCGATTCCCATAGGTATCCATTAAAAAACGAACAAAATTCAATGTTTAAAAAATTCAAATATAACTCCTTTAAGATTTATGCTATATATCTATATTGTTTATAAAGAAAATTTTACTAGTTTGAGTCACGAGTTTGTTATATTATAACCCTAACCCATGTTCGGTGTATCAGGCAATTAGGTCACTTTTCCTAATGAAAGGAATTACGGATGGCAACACTTAGTACCTCCTTAATGTCTTTCTATAGTTTTATGATTTGAACATTTAAAGATTCAGAATCGCCTGTTTTGCATGCACACATTTCAAATTATATGTATTGCACAATTTGTAATAGACGCATTGTCGATGTAATAAGTACTGTATATATTACGGAGTAGCGCTGAATGTGTACACTGATGAAAAGAACGCGCATAATCTGAACGAATATGTTGTCAAAATTTATTGATTAACGTGTACAATAATTTAGTTGTAATAATTTAAATACTGCTACTCATTTGAATGTAAAACACAATTAAAATCTATTGTTTTATGCATTGTTTGAAGAATATATGCGAACGATCTGACAATTAACCGGAACTAAACAATATGTTAAATATACAACCAACTACAGGTTGTTCAGGTCTTCAGCTCGTTCTAAAGGGACTCGTCACTGATTGTTTTCTTTCAAATGGAATATCATTTATATAAAAACAAACATCTTATAATTGAAATAGACAGTATTTATTGAATAATTAATATATTTAGAAAATAATGAATACAAAATTTTGCCTAATGCGTTACCACTGCACCATTCAGGATTGTTTTCTGATTGAATTTCAAACGTTATACACGTATTTTTCCAATTGTCCATGGAAAGCGTTAAAGAAGCTTATTTTTTTAACCGATTTCGAATGTTAATTATCCATTTATATTTTCAACATTTGTTTTATGTCAGGTTTGTTATTTTGCTTATTTGAAAAAATGAATACATTATTTTTAGAATCAGTGATACTATTTTAGGAGCATTAAGTAATAAAATACGATTAAATCTTAATTAAATTTAAATGCTTGTTTGTCGCTATGTAATGCAAATACCAACGCTTTGATTAATTTGTATTTACACGTGTAAGTTACTTATCAATTCTGGGCTAAGTGTGAGGTCCGATGCGTTATTGAGACGCTTTAAACCCCAAATGCGTTGCATTGACCGTTGAAAGGCGGTGAGCACAGCTGTACTCATATGTATCATTCATGTCTTGTTGTCGGAATCGCTCTGTATTGTATCGACGATTCGTCATTTGCATAATATAAGGAAAGCGTGGGTTAGTAAGAATGTCTGTCCTGACAATGTTTTCTCTTGCTCAATTATTTCTGTAAGATGGAAAATTGTCATTTTTCATACTGTAAACAATTCTATTTGAGTTAGTCACAGGACGTATCTGATCGGGATATACGCAATTACAACAGTTATTTATATGCACATAGGTCCACTACCAAACAAATTAATCAATGTGGTCAGTGAAAAGCAAAAGATATGCAGCTCTTGCATCTCAATCTGCTACCAACCCAAAGCTGGGAAATAAGAAATGCACAATTTACAATTCATCAATCGGGAACAATTACAACCGTTCAAGTATAAATAATGTGCAACAAGCTACAACTCCAGATAGTTGGCCTTATTATAGAACCTGTTCTTCAATTTATGTCAACCAGTTGCCAATAAGTGAGACACATCACAAACGCCTAGGACACAACACACAAACACTAAAACGTACTAAGAGGGCTCACCGCCTTGAAACTGTCGATACCAATATTTTTTTGGTAAGTTTTTTAAAAAGCTACGAACTTCAAACTTGGCAAATACTTATTCACAAAATATTAACATCTTAATAAAACGTTGTCATAACCTCGTGTTTTAAGTCAAATAGCAATACAAAAGAATACATTTCAATCATATTACAATTTAACTCACTCAATGGATGCATGCAAACCAGATAAAGAGATCTTTATTAATTTTCTATTTATAACATGAAAGAAAAACAAGTATCAACTTCATCGCGTCTTTATTCAAAAGCTTCTTAGTCAAAGCATCATATAGTTAAATACATATTCTAGCACGACGGTCTTTCCCTATCCTAGTCTTAATGAACCTTGTCTCGTGTTAAAGCAACACAGATACGTTAAGTAAAAACCTTCTTAAATTGTTATACTTATTGAAAATCACTTTGATACAAAACCATCAGGATTTTCAGTAAATTAAACACTTTCGAATCATTCTAGTTCTTTATAGATTGTATTTCAAATGGCATTAGTCAGGGGCGTACCTAGGCATACGGCAGTACGCCCATGCGTATAATTCAGTTTTCAACTGAAAAAAAGAAGAAAACTCTTAAAATTCGAAAAATGCAATAAAAAGTGAGGGTTAAGGGGGTGAGGGGTATAATTATGTAAACAAGCACACAAGACGTTAACTTTTATTAAATAACAGTGGGTACAAAACACAACACAGTCTTAACTCCAAACACATGAAGTGAAGTCTTTTCTTCACTGATGAGGGGTAGTAATCACTTTGTGGACTTTACTCGTTTTGCGACTGTGTTGTCGCCCTTCAATATTTTGGGAACCAATATTCGGACACGGGTACTAGATTATGTTTACATGGCGCACATTTGCAAAATTTCGGCGAAGGCTCCGTTTTATTTAGATGTTTTTAGAGATAGCGTCAGCGAAACATGTTCATTAGATGATACTTAGAAGCTAGCTCTTTTGATATATAAGTGGGAAAATGTTCACAGCTTTACAATTCCCTTAAGGTTAGTCGATTTATTGATCTACCCGAATTTGAAATGTAAATCTAAAATCTAGCATTTTTTTGAATTTTCACATTTCTGGACGTTCAAATCATGATAAAATTATAGGGAATGCCCAAATTAATTTCCATTCAAATTATTGTAGGTATCTATTCGAAAATATTCTCCACTATTATGTTTATATATTAAAAATCAATCACGAAGTACTTCTCTAAAGCGCAATCGGTAAGCACGTTGTCATTTTGTCCCATTATTGACCTGAAGGGCAGTTGTTCGATCCCCACTAGAACCTTTCACTTATCTTTTTTTTTCTTCTTATACAACCATTTCCTATGTTATTTTTTATTTTTAATCTCCGTAGAAAAATATAATTATCTTAACTTTATACCAAAACTAGCTCAATCACTTAACTTTAAATCAAGGTTTATGTTAAGTTAATACTGCAATTCGGTGCATGATTGCGACTAATTTTAAGTGTGCAATGAGTAGATTTGACATCTTCATAAATTATAGTGAGCACTTATTAATATGTTATGTATTTTCAAATATGTCCACGGGAAAATGCGAAAGGCGCAAGCAACTTGGTTTACGTCCACTAAGTGGCTCCGGTATTCTATTAGCGCCGACGGAGTCTATTGCGTATTGTGCTTTCTGTTTGCGGAGAAAGATCTGAGATGTAAGGCTTTGACCAAATCTGCCGTGTCCGACTTGAGCAACGCTTAAAAGATTATCGAGAAACATGGCGATTCTGAGTATCACTCACAGCAAAGCATTGTCGCACAGAATTTCATCACCATAACGCAGGGGACCACCAAGGATAATGAATGTGATATACATTCTCAATATAATAGTTTGGTAGCAGTCAAACGCCAAATCGTGGTGGGTATTGTCGACACAATTATCCTCTGTGGACAGCAAAACCTGGCTATAAGGGGCAAAGAGGAGGACTCCAGTAACTTTAAGGCATTGTTAGACTTTCAGGCCAAACATAACCTTGTCTTGAAAAAACATCTAATAAAATGGCGACCCTCGAACAAAATATACGTCACCTAAAAGACAAAATGAATTAATCAGCATCTGCTGGAAATTGGTATCAGACACGATAGTGAAAGCCTGTAACAATGCTGAAATGTTTGGATTTATTTCCGATGAAGCAAGCGACAGCGCAAAAAAATGCGCGTCAAAGTTAATATGAAAAACATGTAATGGCTATAATTTACTCCCGCGACGTCAAACATGTAATAAAAGTGTTTATCTATTGTAAAGGTTCGGTTTCAATTTGCAGGTATGTAGCGGTCAAATCACTCTGAAGACAGCTACAAGGCAATATACGCTGGATTGAGATCCTGTCTCATGGTGGATGCAGCTACATTCCTGAGGGAATGCGCGAAATGGCGCACTTGGTGGACAAGTGAAGCACTGAATATGGACCTCCCTGACCCCGCTGAAACACTTGAAGAGAGCATAGCTTTTGCGAGTGAGCAGCTATACCCAGCATCAGAAAATGCTTCATGCAGCGCCTGTCTCCATGATCATTGTCAACTGGGTCATGCGAGTTGTGTATCGTGTTATTTCTTAAAAGTTGACCCAGCATTTGTAAAAATATTGCAATACATATACATTTCCAGAAAGGAAATTCATTTTTGCGTTGAATAAGACCGAGATCGTGAAAATCGCTGCACAATTGATGAAGATATGGCTGTTCAAAGCGATGCACACCGGTTTGGGGTGATTTTGAGTTGCATACCTTGTAATATATATATTTGATAGTGATTTGTTTTCCATAAAATTTAATTTTTCGTTATAATATGATTATTTATCATTCAAAATGATGTTTTCACTAATTAATATCATAGTCACACGCTAACCACCTGTGATCAGTACTAGCCTTTACTTGATACTAATATATATGCATTGATATGTATTTCTTTTTTAATCCAATCGTTTAGAAGGGGTTACAACAACGTCAAGGTGAATTCAATAATTATATTAAATTTAGTTCAATAATCGTTCATACCATGACATATAAAGGTTTTGCTCACGCACTATAAGATGTAACAAATGTTATTATCAAGGCATTTTTTAATATTTTATTTAGTGCGACATTTGTATTGATGTTGACAATCTACTTCTTGAGATCAATTTGTCGGCAAGTGCAATATTTATAAATGAATAGGTAGTTTGATGTGCGTAGTATATGCTTCTCAGAGACGAACTAGTAAAGTGCTGTACCGGTAATCGATTTTTACGTTCAATGCTGCTTGTTATAAAAGTGAAATAATTAAATCTAACATTATATGCACGACGGATAGGTACATGTATGTGCTATTGTTTTCGTCATTATCTTGTTTGTTGTGTTTATATTTCTTACACAAACAAATGCGTCTTATTGATAAAGCATATTATAAAAAGGGTGATATTGATCACACACTTGTTGCGGAATGTTGTGATATTCTGTCGGTTACGGGTATTTGTTTGTATTTTTACATGGACAGATTTAAAAAGCGGCTCGTTACACGACTTTACATAACTTTAATTCCACTCAAAATAGTGATCATTATTTAAATTTGACAATCTAGACTGCTTTGTTTTCATTTGGAGGTCAACGCCGAAAGACTGATTTTTTATTATACTCGTTTCTGTATAAGTTTTGTTTTCTTTAAATGTTTTAATCTTCACTAAACAAGATTGCCATCATAGAACATAAAAGACCAGTCGGACGACAACAAGCTCTACTTTTCTTTTTTTGCCACATTCTCCTAGATTTTGTTCTAATTGTGTGTTCTGAATGAACCACTTACCGTTGAAATATCTATAAAATCTATGATATCCAATTACAAAAACTTACAAAACTGCCAATACGTATTAAACTACTTGCTGATAATTGCCTATTGTAAACCGTGTTAAGCGCGTGCGCAGAAAACAGCTGTTTTCGTTTGCATTTTTTTGACAAAGTTTCTATGCGGAAAGACACATACATTGAAATAGTTATCTAAAAATCACTACCCGGTATTCCGTTTCTGTCACTCTACTATAATTTAGTTATTTATATTGCACCGTCAACCAAATTATTGCTATCCCCTATTTGTAGATATTTTTCCGTGCCTTTCTTACAACTCGAAACGTGGTATTTTCACGAAAATTGTACCCATTTTTTGCGTTCCATTAATTTGAACGGAAGCCGTTATGATGTCGTTAGTAATGTTGACATTGTTCCCGTTTGCATTTAAATGCGCATTTTAGACTTACGACATCTGTTCATGCAGTTTAATAAATCTATTTCTATATGTTCATGAATAATATGCTGAAAACAAACTGAAATTATCAGTCATGGTGTCGAACCCATCACACATGTGAACCCAAGTGAACTACATAAAATTAATACTGCATCTTATTATGAATTTCATTTCGCAAACCCCAATTTCCGATATCTAGTTTGACCTAATCCACTCAATGTTCAAGCATTAGCAACTTCAAAATATATTTCATAATATTTGTGTGCACGGGCTTCATCAAACATGTCATGTTGTTATTTAATGGAAACCAGTTTGAAACACGCATCTGTATATATAGCTTTAATGAAAAAATAAATAGAATACTGGTATGAAATAAAGAGTTCATTTTCGTATGGGGTAACATGTAATAATTACGAGCGAATTCCCTCTAGCAATTAATGTTAAACAAATGCACCAATACTCTTTAACCTGCGTATAGTATTTATAGTGCAGACGTTAACACGTGCTCATAATGTTAAATATTTTGAAATTGAATTATCTTAGAAGTTACCTTACTAGGATCATTAATTCGGAAATAAGCTGAATTGAAATAACTAAGCTAAAGTGGGACCAGTAGAAAAGCTAACCTTTTACTTCGGAAACGATACTTAAAATAGCATTTGAATCTAAACCTATTGCAGGGTTTTCACATACATCGTGTCGTGTTTGTCTTTGAAGTCGCTCAAATGGAGTCATTAAATGTGTGAATATGTTATTTAACTAGTTGAAATAAATAAATATTTGTTTCAATATATTGACCGTTAAGGCCTTTTTCATTTGATATAATTTCCAAAGTTTTGCAAAATAAAATAAATATGTGTTATCTGTCTTTTTTAACAACTGATTATTACTAAAAACAAAATCGGATTGATTTTGTTTCAAAGTATTTTTTGTTAGAAATTGTATAACCTGATTTTTGCAGTTCATTGAGATAGCAAATACACGTATTTATGATAACACTTGCTAAAAAGATCAATACACGACTGTATTCTTTATTATTACGTTGCCTATTATGTAAATTCAATACATAAGTTTTTCGTTTTGAGCATTATTAATACCGTTCATGTTCAATGACTTTAAATAATGAATAATTGTTATGAAAAGCTAAAGTTTCGGATCAATATTGTAAACCTTAGTCTCAGGCTAATTTGGAGAATAAATCAATAAGACCCGATTAGGTTTATATATGGGTAAACCAATATTGATTGAACACCAAAATTGAATATAAAAAAGCGCCTTACCAAACGACTCTTTTTAACGAAGTTTATTAATTGTCCAAAGCTTAAATGTTTAAAACAAATGGTTTGATAAGGATTATTGATCGATGGTATAACACTCGGGGTAAAATAAAAAAATAATTATATTTCTTGAAGTTGCTGGCGTTTTGCTTAGATCAGTATGGCAGCTGGTATTTACGATCAATTTAACGACACAAGAACGAAACTCCTGCAAGTATATAAGGAATTAAAAGATGTCACCAATGATTTGGAAATCACAATATACGGTAAGAAGCTATTAAAAAATGAATTTGTAGTGTAAATAATTGGTTTTAGATTACTTATTCGAATATTTCATTAAATTTAGCTGTTTTCATTATCTGTCTGCCCTCTGTATACATAAGAGGTAAAAGAGCGGGTATTATTATAAGACAACTATTGTAATTAGACAGCTTTGTAACTGCACGTTGCCACATAAACGTGCGCAATCTGATATAAGCGGCAAATGCCATCTTATATATCGGATAATATCACTTCATCCATACATCTAACAATGCATGGCATTTATTTCTTTACGCGTGTAAAATGAACTGTTTGGAATAGTTTAATACACAGGTGGTTAGCGTGTGGCTATGATATTAATTAGTGAAAACATAATTTTGAATGATAAATAATCATATTATAACGAAATATTAACTTTTATGAAAAAAAAATCACTATCAAATATATAACAAGGTATGCAACTCAAAATCACCCCAAAACAGGGTGCATCTCTTTGAACAGCCATATCTTAATCAATTGTGCAGCGATTTTCACGATCTTGGTCTTATTCAACGCAGAAATGAATTTCCTTTCTGGAAATGTATATGTCTTGCAATATTTTCAACAGGATACAAAACTCGCATGACCCAGTTGACAATGATCATGCAGTCTTTAAGACTGAAATCTTCACGGAGTAAAGGGCATCTTCCCTACAAAGTTCACGTACCTCGATACCATAATTCAATAAAACGTATAAAAACATTATTACCGTTCTTGTCGTTACATTATGCATCAAGACTAACTGTCCAGCGCCGTTTGAAACATTTGTTTACATACATTTCAACTAACTGACATTTCAAACACACGAGTGATTTCATTGGTCCAATGCGGAGGTGTGTCTTTACAACTGGAGATTTCATTCATAAAGACTGCATGATCATTGTCAACTGGGTCATACGTTAACAACCGAACACCATCTATATTATATTGATTTATTTAAAATGAGGATTATAGTTTTTTATAAGTGTATCCAAACCGTTTATGTGCATATTTTCGGCAAATCCAAAATGCATAGAAACACATGAAACAGGATTTATCGAACAGTTTCCGATATCAAATCTATCGTTATTCATTCCGCGATTAAAATGATTAGTTTTCCGACTATTTGTTTGTTATATTTTTTATATGTTATAAGGTTTATAGCATTACGCGAAGTACAATCAAAATAATAGTGTACATCATAGACTTAAGACTGGTAAACTAATAGACTCATAGACTAATAACACTACTATTGAATTATTAGCATATGCCGATATAAATGCAAAGTGTACATCCTCGATGCTTACAATTACAGTACCTTAAAAATGTATTCTAGAGCGGTCATTAGACACAGACATACACCACTGTTTTGTTTATTTTTATGTCGTTTATGTGCGAATAAGGCTAAACAAAAGTAAGTATTTTACTCTTTCACTGACAAATGATCTTAACAGTTTTTGTGTAAGATTTAGTCAGTATTAAGCAGTGATGTGTTAAATCATACAGTAAATTGTTTTATTAAATTACTATTTCTCTCATTAAAACAAAGTGCCTTATATATTGTGTTACATTTTTCACGCGTGAAAATACATTTACCATACAATTAAAGGGATCTTTTCACGCTTTGGTAAATTGACAAAATTGAAAAAAGTTGTTTCAGATTCGCAAATTTTCGTTTTAGTTATGATATTTGTGAGGAAACAGTAATACTAAACATTTACCATGGTCTAATATAGCCGTTATATGCATCTTTTGACGATTTTAAAACCTAAAAATTATAAAGCGTTGCAACGCGAAACGATTGAATAATTTGGAGAGTTCTGTTTTCGTCGTTAAATTTTGTGAAACTACGAAGATTGCTTATATAAGGTATAAAATACTTCAAGAATATGTACTCGGCGGAATAGCTCAGTAGGCTAAAGCGTTTTTACTTCAGGACTCTGGCAAGACTCCAGGGGTCACTGGTTCGAAACCTGGTCCGGGCAATGTTCTTATCCTTTTTTTAATTTTATTCTTGATTTTTTACTGGAGCTTTTACGATCCAATGTTAACATTTATCGATATAAAGCATTTAATGAATAAGTTAAAAAATGCCAAAATCTGTGAAAAGGCCCCTTTAAATGCTAAGTTCTACTTTCAATATATTTCAATAAACTGGATATGAGATTAGACGACCTAAAATCAAAGAGTAATTAATATTAAACGCGGTAAACAAAAAAGTTTTATTCACTATTTGTCAAATATACATCAAGGAAAGATACAAACTGTTAAGATAAATATTGTAGGTAATTTATTAAGCGAATAAGAGTTCATTTAAAGAATACATGAAAGTGTTCAATCTTCTTAAGAACCATTCCAAAATTGATAACCCAATCCATGGTCTAATGGGTATATTTCTTATAAAATCTTCTTAAAATGTCCCTTTCCTTAAATTCAATAGTTTCTTGAGACTACCAATGGCGGTACCCATTGTTGGTAAGTAAATGTGATTATTAAAATTAAACAGTTGTTTTCAAGAAAATACTGCAGTTTTGTAATAATATCATCTTAATGTAGAGTTTTTTTTACAGTTTCTTTCCTTAGGAATTGTGAAGAAGCTTCAAATTTATCATTTTATTGAATGTTAGTGTATGAGGAAGATACGCCCATAGTTACAAAGTCTTTTTGCAATTGAATATTATCAATCTTGTTAATTAAGTATGTGGTATCTGTATAATACGATGGTAAATGTTGAATGTTGAACTGTTTTAATACATAGTCTAAGAACTGTTAATAGCTTATGGTCGTTCCTTAGTGAAATAGTCGCGGAATCGTTTATCCTTTGCATTGTGAAGATAATTGACCAGTCGCCAAAGTATCGATCGCTCCGCCCACATTCTTCGATCAGCTAATCAGATATCGATTTTTCACACACCCCTCAGCAACGCTTATCTGGCCGCCATTTTGTTCGACAAACAAAGCATATCGTACATACGGAATGGACGTAATTTTTAAGAGTTTACACAGATTTTATATCAAATGCATGATCATTACTGTTCGATCATTATTCAAAATTGTAGGT
Organism: Dreissena polymorpha; assembly: GCF_020536995.1. Classification (NCBI taxonomy): domain Eukaryota; kingdom Metazoa; phylum Mollusca; class Bivalvia; order Myida; family Dreissenidae; genus Dreissena; species Dreissena polymorpha. The sequence continues at coordinate 162,878,649 of NC_068355.1, forward strand.
GCTCTACATACTTTATAAAAGGTTATTATTTTATCTTTATTTCTTGAACATATGAACGAGTAATGAGAAAACAAACACAATAAATAGTGTAACCACACCAGTTGTGTGTTCTATAAAACGTGTTACACCGTTTGATGCACGTGCTTATTAATCTTAGCGTAATTGTCGATGATTAATAAATGACAGTATGTTGCGTTGATCTCAGAATGAATGAAAATTAAGGCATTGTTAGGTACTGTACACAAGAAAAGAACTATTTAATTACTTAAATGATTTCCAATTATATATTTATTTTCTGTGGATCATAAACAATGGAAATCATTATAAATTGTTAACTTAAATATTGTTTTAACTAAAGTAAAAACAACAAAAAGGTGATTTCAACGCGGCTTAGCTAGCTTAAAGCGACTTCAAGTGTAAAATGTAAGGCTTATAATACAACAACAACAACATTTCTAATACAACATATATTGATACGGGGAGAAATTTGAAAATTGCAATTAACATATAAGGGCCATCTTGCTATAAATAAACAAATGCATAATATGCTAAATGTATTCAATTCGAATGTTCGTGAACAGCACCGTAATACCAAAATTTCATTTTTCGATAGTGAAATAAAGCAGGTTCCCATTAAACATAAATGAAATAAAATGCATATTAGATCTGTTAATGAAACTACGAAATTAGACCTGTATTATATTATGGTTACAATCAAAATTTAATTTATATCTAAATTTAAAAAATCGGTGTCTTTTTAAAAATAACACAATAAAACAAAGATCTAAACATTTTTAATAAACACAAAACCCATCATGATATGGATGTGTCATTTGCATATAATAAAAATATTTTCAAAATTATATATGAATAGCAACCGGATTCACTGCCAGGCGGTTTAATACAAGTTCAAAATCAATATGAAATAAATGCTCATTTTTACTACTAATTTTTCATCAACTTCCTATAATATGTATATGAAACGTTTCTGATAGTTAACTCATTTATTTTGATTACGCCATTTCTCTAAAGCATTTATGATTGTATTAAAGTTGTACAAAGCAGTTTAGTTTAGTGTGCGGCTTAAATAAAAAGAGCATGATACATCGTTACAAGTATAGTATTTCACTCACGTAATGCGCTATAATATATGTATCCCGGAAAAAGCAACTTTTTTGAAAACCCCACTAATCTGCTGGTACAAATAAACATGACCCATTTATAATCCTTTCACAATCACACGCCGTATCAACCGTTATTATTTAAAGTAAGCTATCATCGGTTGATATAGTGGACCAGCGTTGTTTGTACCGGGGTGATTAGTGGGTTTTTCTAAACTCGTGCTTTTCCGGGATAGATCTATTGCGATCTGCTTGTCGGAGTTATCTAATCACTAGACCACGTGACTATGTGGGCGGAGCGATCGATAATTTGGCGACTGGTCAATTATATGTAATAGAATTTATGTTGAAGTCGAGATAAATGTCTCTTTCATTTAAATTATTTTTTAAATAGCGAAAAACAACTCCTTACTAAATTACTTACTATTGGTATAGAACATCCTGTAAAATAAATATTGGTATAAATTGATAAGTATGACAGAGGATCGATATCCTAGAAATTGTTATATAATGTTAAGCGGCATGACCAAATCGGAAGAACTAATTGGGTGACATCTGTAAAAAATATTTTGAACCGTTATGGATTCGGTTTTGTTTATATTTGTCAAAGGTAGAAAATGTGTAATTATCAATGTCTTTTAAACAAAGATTGATTGATTGTAAAACGCAGAACTGGCTTGAAACTCTAGGATATTAATCAAGATGTGATACCTACAAACACTTCAAATCTATGTAAAACCCATACAATTTTTAGTTCGAAAATCAGTTGCTAGATTCCGTTGTTAAAGTTAAAAATATTAGCCATTGAAACTGGTCGACATTTAGAAATTTCAAGCGAACTTCGATTGTGTACATATAGTTCAATCTATTTTAATAATATATGTATAGAAGATGAGTTTCATGTATTTTTCAAATGTCCAAAATTTTACCAAGAAAGGCACATGTATATGTTTTCACGGAACAATGGTGAGCACAATTAAAATAAAAGTGCAATCTTATGCAAATTTCTGATGCAAAATCACTAAAAAGCATAGCATTAGTTGTAAACGAATTAATGTAAAAGAAAGATGTAGATCAATATTGATGTATCACAACTCAAAAATATATGTTGTTAATTATATATTCTGTATTTTGGGCCGTTGGCCTTTATTTACAAGTTTTGTCTTGTCTTGTCTTGACTAAGAAAAATATTAAACATTTCAAAATGTGGTTTCTCCGATATAGCCTTAAACTACCATTCAAATCGCAAATTATGCATTGTAAAGTGGTAGCGATTTTGTTTTTGCTTCTAGGGTACACGGGTTTGAAACACAGATTATGCAAGTTTTTATTATTTCGCCTCTTGTCTTGTTATTATGATTATTCAAAACTATTTTAATATTACAGTTTTTCATTTAATAACATTTATTTTACAAAATAGGAAAATCTGTGAACAAGCCCATCATTATAACGATATAAAATTCAATGAAACAATCGTTGTTGCTTACCTTAAAATTGTGCTTTAATTGTAATCTAGAACAAGAAAAAGCAATCATTATTTCCGACTGGCAGTTCATGCAGCCTTTTGATTTTTTGTCAAGGACATAACTCAAAAACAATCATAGGTATAAACATGAAACTTCGAAGGTAAACATATATCATATATATGTGGTACACTGCCTAAGAGTCAAGAACTCTTTATAACGTAATTGCAACACTATTTTCCTTTGTAAATGATTCCTTCTGAACTGTGTTCTGTTGCTTTGCTCCTTTGAAAAATCAACTGTATGATAAACACCTTTCCTAACAAACCTTAGTAACAAATTACAATTACGCAAATCCTTATTATCAAATTGGTTGTTATGGAGGGATGGGGGTTATTTCAGGCTATTTATTTTGCGGATTCAAAATAATTTCACTCATATCACGACGTGCCTTAAGCGTAGTCACACTTTTCCCGGTTCAACTCGTTCAGCTAATCCTTACCCTGAAGATGGAATACATTTTTGTTTTAATTTGTTAACTAATTAATTCAAACGTATAATGTTTCATTCATGAATCCAAACATGGTTGAATACATCGACCAAGTATATTTCAATCAATTATATAAAAAAAAAAACCACGTATTTCGACTCCCGTCTGTTGGAATCGACAAATAAATATATTTAATACAATCTATATACATGCACTTAAATAACGAATCTACCCTAGATGTTGAGATGAGGTTGTGTGACAATTTCGCGATAAAGTAATAATATGTTTTATTATGTAATAAAACATGTGTCCCCCATATTATAAACTGCCCATAGCTCTTCTGCAATAGAGTTGTTGTTTCCAGATTAGCTTGCATTGTTACAATATTTTGTATAGTTAAGTGGTATCTTCAAGGTCAAGAGGCAATAAATCTCATTACTTCTTGTTATAAAAGAACACGTTTTTTTTCGTTCAAACGGAAAGAAGAAAAGAAAGTTAAAGCAAAGAAACGTAATAATGACAAGTTTTTGTGTGTAATTTAGTCAATTTTAAAGTAAGAACTGATAAGAATATAAGCTGAATTCTTGAAGTGAAGAAATGTAAACAATATCAGACGTGCAAAACTATATTTTTTAATAATTATATAAAGAGCTACAGAAAATTGAATGTATTTATGATTTTCAATTTCGAATCAAGATATGTCCAATATCAATAAATGTTCAATACTTCCAGACGTCAACGATACATTTCGTTGTGCTGCTATCGAAGCACCAGAGATACCATGCTGCCAGACTGAACTTACGCAGAAGAAACTAGACAGCGTCATGAAAATGTTAAACAGGACGCAAATGAAAATTTCTTTTTTTGGAAGGTAAGATTCAATTATTTCAGATATAGCATGTGGAAACTATTGAAGTATATATTACGAGAATATGCATTAGATCTCTACGTTTCATTCTACAATTACGTTTAACGTTTGCAAGAGAGGCCAATTACTTGCGCACTACACATATTTGTCGTAAATCATAAAAAAATCGAAACTGTATTATGCCCGAATAGGCTTTTTGACCTTTAAATTTTACCTTGACCTTTAACCGAGGAAGTTTATATGGGTGACAAGCCACTTTTACATAGTGAAACCTTATGCAGTTTGTTGAAAACACTATGCGAGACTTCTCTTTCGGTGATCATCAATTGATTGAACGATATAAGTATTCGGACCCTTGCAATAATCACGGCAGAAGGTATGATCAATCACAAACAAAGCGAGAATCATAAAACGGATTTCAATGTGTGTCGACTGAAATGTCCGGGGTTGAATTGCATTTTATTTATTGTTTTTCCTTCGGAGCAAACCGGCTAATCGTTATCCATCTCGGCCCCTGCAATGTATTCGATTTGTTTTGCTTCATTGCCATTTTGTAAATGCAACAGATGCAGTCAAGATAAAATGAATGAAAAACAAATGCCAACAGAAACAAAGCAAATTGATAAAGCTCAAATATGCTAACTCGCAGTGGAATTATCTGGGTAACAAATTAAATAAAAAGTCTCAAATTTACTGATGACTGGTGTCTTTTTCTTGTCCTTAAACTATACAGATTTTGAATATTGCTTTCCGGAACAATTTAATTTTAAGACACATCAACTGTAAATTATAAGTGTGTATTCTCAACAATATTATGGTACTGAGTTTTTACCGACAATCTCATGATTAGATGCAAATGTAATTTTAATAAGCAATATTATTAATCCATTATGTGTTTCATGAATCATTTTATATTAATAATGTATAATTTACAACTGATATAAACACGCGCGTTATACAGTTGTCAATCGAGCATACATCTTACACGCTCAATTGTCCGGGTTTCGGAAATAAGGAAAATCTGATTTTCCCGTTTTCTCACCGTAATGTTCCTCGGTTGCCATTACCATTGTGAATATATTTAAAAAGTTCTTTTGCGTAGAATAATATCACTTTGATAAGTTTTGAAGCGATGATGAGCGGCATCCTTGGACAGATAAGTAGCGGGATGAATACTCAACTGTTTTTAAAAGCGTTTTATTTCATGTCTTTTACGGTGTTGCTGTTTTCCACAAATTTTATGCTACTTGTATTTTAGAACCGTATAAATTGATAATATATAAACCTTTTGCAGAAACTCTTCTGGGAAGAGCACATTGATAAACGCGCTGTTGGGAAGTAACGTCCTTCCATCGGGAATGGGCCATGTAACCAACTGTTTTGTGCATCTTCAAGGGACAGATCTTCCTGAAGGAACGTGTGTGACTGCAAAAGAACCCCACATCATTAGGCCTATTCATGTAATACTTTATCAATTTAAGCATTACATGGATAATTGATAGTGATATTGCATACAATATGTATCTGAAATCTAACGCTGTTTACGCCATGGTCATGCGGTAATCATTATGCCTTTTCCTTTTTTTAACGACAAACACAGATAATTTCCCTAAAATAAAGTAGAAGCTGATGTTAAAGAAAATGCATCTCTTGATTTCTGTAGTTTCATTGTTTTTCTACACAATACATCTTTAATATTTTTATGCCCCTAGAACATAGGATTAGTTTCCGCCCAATAACTCGAGCAATTGTCTTCAGATCTTCACCAAACTTCATAAAATGTATAGGGCATAAACATCTAGGTCAAGTTCGATAATCGGCCAAATTGACGCAGACACTCTTGAGTTACAGCCCTTGAATCATCGTAAAATTGTTGTTTTGTTCTCGTTTCCGCTCAATAAGTAAAGCAATTGTCATCAGATCTTCACCAAGCTTCATCAGCATGTGTAAGGCAATTACATCTTAGTCAAGTTCGATAATCGGCCAAATTGATCCAGACACTCCTGAGTTACGGCACTTGAATCATCGTAAAATTTTGTTTTATCGTTTCCGCTTAATAACTCGAGCAAATATTATAGGATCTTTACCAAACTTCATGCAAATGTGTAAGGTGATAATATCTAGGTCTAGTGCGATAATCAGCCCAATTGACCCAGACACTCCTGAGTTATGGCCCTTGAATCATCGAAAAAATGCGTTTTTCTCGTTTCCGCTAAAAAACTCGAGCAAATATCAGAGGATCTTCGCCACTGTTAATGAAAATGTGTAGGATATAAGATCTAGCTCAAGTTCGATATTCAGCCAAATTGACCAAGACACTCATGAGTTACGGCCCTTGATTCATCGAAAAATTGAGTTTTTTTCTCGTTTCTGCTCAATAACTCCAGCAATTGTCATCGGAGCTTCACCAAACTTCATAAAAATGTTTAAGGCTATAAAATAAATTAAGTTCGATAATCAGCCAAATTTACTTAGGCATATCTGAGCTACGGCCCTTGAATCATCAATAAAATGCGTTTCCGCTCAAAAAATTGTCGTAACTTTTATTTCTATTTAGATGTAACCTTCATATTTGGTATGCATGTGTATATGGACAAGGCCTTGTCATACGCACACAAATGCTGATCCCTTTTACCTTGACCTTGAACTTAGGGTCCGCGTTTAGGTTTTGAAATCTGCGTTTAGGTTTCCAAAAAGCGTTTTGCGGGGGCATATGTCTCCCGATGAAGACAGCTCTTGTAATAAGTTATAAGATTATGAAATAACATACTTCAGTTATGTTAGGATCCATTTAAATTGCCTAAAGAATGATGAAACAAACATAAACAAAACAAACAGTATACAATGTTTTTCAAAGTAATCGTAATTTTGTTCAAGTTTCGTTAAAATAACGTAAATATATATTCAAAACAAATTACGCATACTAAAGTCGAAAGAATTGTTCGAAAACCCCACCAATATTGTAATGTCATTTGACGTTAATGCGTTAGTATATATGAAATTGCAATAACTTTCTATAAATCGTTGTTTTCTGCAAGATAAGTGCCAGACAACTATGACGTCATTTATAACGTTTCGTCAACGGCTTAGTTAACTATATTTGTATTGATGCTAAATAAATACATTTTAGGGGAGGAATATGAATCTTCAGGAGAATAGTAGATTTTTGAAATTCGTATTAAAAATAAATAAATGCATACAGCAAAATAATAATGTATTAACTTATATAAGTTATTTTACTTCTATAAGTTGTATAGAATCATATACCAGTAGGCGATTCAAATAGGATTTTTACAACTAACAATACCTTGTCTTCGTATAAGTTAATGGCGATGACATATGTATTAAACTACAGGATGCTGAATCTACATAGAGTATTGATAAAATTATTTATATATTTGAGTTTTGTAATGTTTCATTTCTTTGTGCCCCAAAAAAGTAACATATATTTAAGTGCATAGTAAAATGTAATAAAATTTATATTAAGTTTGTTTGATATTTGAATTCTAAGAAGTTTAATTTTATTCAAAATTAATTTCTTATGGTATACGATAGTCCTTTGTTTTCTTCCTGTGTTAGTTTACCCTTTGTCTAAATATATGCAAATTGCTCACTTTTCTCAAATAAAGGGCATTTGAGTGGTAACGGCTGTTAAGGTTTCAACATATTTTATTTAAAACGCAAAATGTTGCAGAAACAGTATTATACATTGTTTATTTTTGTATTGTTATAGTCTGTAATGGAGCTCACCAGCGCTCTTCAAGACGAACATCTTGCGACAAATTCTGTGGTAACAGTGTCCTGGCCAAAGAAAGAGTGTTCTTTATTAGCTCGCGATGTGGTGATGATAGACAGGTATTTGCACTTTAATTAAATAAAATTAAATTGCAAAAGCAAATGCGATTGTTTATATATTATGTATACGATAAATATCATTTCTTATACCATACATTTATTGACAAGCGTTTCTGACCACTGTTTCATATACTTACACACGAGTTAGGGAAGTGAAAGACATGTGTTGAGCTTTGTGATTATATCATATCGATCATACAGCACAGTGTATTGGTTAGTGTTTAGTGCACACCAATATTAACTTTAACTGAATGTTTTACTTACGTTTTCCCAATTTGTGTTATACTGTATTGGCAAAATTGATGTAGCTACTTCCTGTTGTCGTTGCGCGTATTCCGCCAATAGTAAACATTGGTACACAATTTGAAAACACTTAGATCACCATGGAGAATGTTAACTGAAATTTTCCCCAGTGGTCATTATTATTTTCGACCGTACTATCTTAATAGTTTTGGCGGTGATTGACCTATTTTCAATACTTGAACAAAGGGCCTCTTATATGGCAAACATGTGCCCCTATTAACGCTTTTTGTACTTTTGATGCTAAATGCTTTCATAGTTAATGTTACCTTGGATATATCTAGTATTATTACTTTCCTAGTGTTGCCTTATTTGGCATACGAAATGCGTTTAATGTCATAACTATACAGGAGTTAAGGACAAGTTAATTGCGCACATGTTATAATTTTAAGAAATTGAAGCATGCGACAACCGTTTTATGTTTGCTAATAAGTGATGCATATTCAAGGCCTGTCATGACGATTGACGTTTACATAACTAAATGTGTATGCAACGTTAACCTATTAACAAATACAAAATCAACATTACGTCTCTAGTAGAACAGAATTTCAAATATATATACTCAAATTATGACATGATTAGAATGTATATATTAATAACATAATTAAATAACTGTTATATATGCAGAGCTGATATTAAGAAGGTACTTTTTGTTCTTCACGTATGCGTTTGATAGTGCCATGTTTCTTGAAAGCATAGACAATATTAAGGGGTGCATTTATGAAAATTCCATATAAATATGCAAACCAATGACAACGTATTCAACTAAGCGAACCATTTATTATACGGTAATATTGTGCAAAAATAATATTTTTCTTTGTAAACGAATTCGCCAACCATAAATGAATTTAATCTACCGATAAAAGAAATAATTAAATACTGATACAATATTTAATACATACAATTATTAAGCATGTTAGAATTTAAATATTACGATTGAACAAAATATGAGAATCATAAAATGGAATTAATTTATACCAGAAATATACGGACCATATAATCTCTATGCGCTTGTAGGGATACAATTTATTCAATTACATAACGTAATACATTGCCGGTTGGCTTGACGTCCTATGACATCATAATTTTAAAGGCAATTTAAAGCTACATGCCTGAATAACTAAAAAACACAAATCTTATATCCGAACAAAATTCATGAATTATTAGAAGTAGTTTACTATCATATCAGTATTCCTTTTTCAATAATAACTGCGACGAACAAGTCATACGAATACTGAACAATTTGTTTAGGAATATCGTATAAGCATTTTTAGGAAGATTATTTTGACCATATATTACAGAAACTCCTGGGCAAAGTTTAAAGCGTTGATCACAACAACTTGTTTTAATTATGTATTCGCAATGATGCAACAAACATAAATGGGACATTGCGGTAGCCAAATGCAATTTGTGTATGATACCCGTCCTTCAACAAAGGCACAGATGACATGTCTACTGTGTGGGGCACTTTATACCAATAGTTGACACTATTTAGCATTCTTATATGTTATCGGGGTGATCTGTTGCACCAATGAAATGCTGGTATAGATTGAGCGTGACAGAAACGTTGTCTGATGTGGTGGAGAACAAAAACAAAAATAATATATTGTAGCAATAAAAACAGTGCTGTCCACGGGCGCAACAAACCTCCTCCCTCTTGTAAAAAGGTAGACAGTCGAGTTAGGATGGATCTTTATAAAACGCTTGTCTTTCCAGACCTAATTGATACATTATAAACGTCAGCTATTTTGCCATGCTCTAATGTTTTAAAGGCTTTGTTAACCATATAATTGACTGATTTATGTGAACACTGATAAGGCGCTTCATTCGAAAAGCTTAAAGTATGCAGACAGGATTGCAGATTTCAGGGAGAAAGCATGAAGATTAATGATGTTTCTTGTTGAAGTTTGTTGTGGGTGTTTTCCTGCTCAATCAATATTCCAGATTTTAACTAGGGTGTCATCAATGCTGAAAATTGCTGCACAATACTTGGCAGCTTCATGTGATAAAGCATCAAGCTGAACGTGACATTGGCCATGATGCCAACTCGTAGCCTACCAATGGTTTATGATCTAAAATTCCAGAGACGGTTGGCGTCAATCCGAAGACGTTTCTAGATAGGATAAGTGGCGAATGTATTTTCGACATAAACAGAATACCATGATTTACTCTGATTTTTTTCATCTGTAAGCTTTATGCATTGCTTTAATCAAGAGTGAACAGTAGCAGTCTGAAACAACTCAACTTTACATATGAATATCATGTGTTTGTCTCTTTTAATATGTTTGTCTTAGTGGCATAGTTGCACAAATTGTTTAGTCTTCATTCCTACGTTTGTTGTTATCATGCAGTTGTTTAAGGCGGTGTTCTTGCATTGTAAGATGTGTAAATCAAATCTTAGATCGCTCATCGGCTTAATTTTTAGAATTCGCATTTGACCATTATCTTACAATTCAGTATATATTGCATTTCACAGTATGTTAATGATATTTGTTTTATTACTTTCATGCATATCCCTTTGTGAAGAGCATAATAACATTATGGTTTTATATATAGGGTATGTCATTCAGAGGCGGTGACACGAAATTTATGTCTTAGTTATATGTACAGTCCTGTTTTGTATGGGAAATATGATCTATTCTTTAAACTTAACGAGTACTTTTTTAGGACATGACTTTTTTGCTGGGAACATAATTATACCTTTGTTGTATCCCCGTATGTGGTGTAGCTCTATATGAGTATAGGTTTGTATACACATTATTATTGAACTACAATTAATGTAATTTTCGTATGATTACAGTCCTGGTTGCGAATTAGACAATGAGTTCGACGTTGAAATAAAGAACCAACTTAAGGACTCAGATGTATTCATCCTTGTTATCAATGCGGAATGCAGTCTTACACGTGGGGTGATTACCAGTTTGCATGTTTGTTGTTCCAACTGTTTGTGTTATTATTTCTGATTGAGATTAGTTTTGACTCTGATTTGTTGAAAATACAGAAAAAAATGACACATGTACATGTATTATACTTATTGCAGGAATCAGAATTTTTTCGGAAAGTAAAAAATGATATTTCTGCAGCTAATGTGTTTATTGTAATAAACCGATGGGATCTAATTGACAACGACGGCGCTCCAGAAAAAGTTAAGAACCAACATTTAGAGAAATGCAAAGAATTTATGCGCAACAACACGCACGCTCCTTGCAAAGACGAAGTCGAAAGAAAGATTTTCTTTTTGTCAGCCCAAGAAAAATTGCGCCAGACAAAACCATCAAGTAATAAGAAATATTATAATTATTGTTCAATAAGTAAATATAAAGATATAAAGTATAAATATAGATATTTTTTCCTTATTCAAAGTTATTTGAATAATATTGTTTTATACGTTTATTTCTATCCATATCACAGCTCCAGCTCAAAAGGAAAGGCATAAAGCGTTTGCTACATTTGAGAAAGCGTTAGCGGTACGTGGTATAAAATTCGTTTGTATATTAAAGACTGTGAACCGAATAGGAGAACGTTCACTTAATGCTTATAAGAGAGTTGTATCATTTAAGAACGTGTGTTTGAAAATGTTTTTGTATGTGTATGTCATTTTTCCAGTCGAACATGTACACCATTATTGTTTTTACGACTAAATTAATGATGTTAATAGATTGACCAAATTGACAATTTAACATAAAACAAAAAAAAACTCGTTTATATTATAGATTGACATATTAACACTATTGATAAAGAAACAGGTTTTAAATTCCATTTCTCTTACATAAGTCATAAATCGAAATAAGTTACACAATAAAGTGTTTCTAACGTATATATTACTTATACGTTTGAATGTTTCAAGGCCCTTCTGACCCTGAGCTCATGCGTTAGATTTTGTTCCCAGACGTATCGGTTTTGATTCCCGAAGAAAAGGCAAATTGTGAAATTTTTCATTAAAATAAAATATTTTTGTTAACTTGCCAATTATTAAAGTAAGATAAGTTTATACGATATATGGCATTTAAATGCACGAACATTCGGGAACACAATTCAGACATTCATTAATATAGAGAGTTCAGAAAACAAGAGTTCAGAAAACACTATAAGTATAATTGTATAATAATACGCCACTGCTTTTATATCAAAGAAGAAATGGATCGTGTTTTGATCATGTCAATTAATTAAATGGTTTCTATGTTAAACTCATTTTGAAGATTTTCTAGCGTATGTTTAGACCTCAATTACACTTAGACCGTGCACAGAAATGTCCCCAAAGTAGATAATGTAATTTCGTTAAATATCGTATTGTCTTTACTGTTGAATAGCCAAAACAAAAATTTATAGAGTTTCATGTATTGGATGTATTTAACTCATTGACTACATCAGTTACAAATGTAATAACGTTATATGATTTTACGAAATTTTATGATGATTTCAGAGATCTGCGTTCAATTCAAAATGTATTCCTCATATCAACACAGCAATGGATATATGTGGACGTTTGAGTGAGAACATTGAGAAGATGTCTAAGAGTATATCAGATACTCGGTTTGTTTACTAACTCATATATGTATCTGTGTATAAGACTAAAGATACATTTAGCACTGGATACACGTAATTCAGACAATATAATGGGAATTATTATTAATCGATCTAATATGATATTTATTACGTTTCTATGTAATGAATAATACACCAAGCCGTGTACAAATTTACATTTTACGTGAATATATCTGAAAGCACTGTTAACTTTTTTATAAGAAATTAGGTGGGTTTCTTTGTTTCAGAAAGCGAATAGCCGGTACAAAAGCTGAAATAAAAAGAAAACACGATTCTTTGATACAAGAGTTGAGGTCAAACATTAGTTCTATCGAAGAAGAAGTTCAGAGAACAGTTTTCCAATTTGAAAATAACGTCAGTATGAATAAAGTCTTCGACAATCCGTATTTAAAAATGCATTACTAATGTTTTCTATTTTAATAAGTATTACTATAGCTGCTCCATATGACTATGTTTACGTTCGCAAACCATGTATTCCTTTACAAAGCTCACAATTCAGGTTTGTCGGTCTCAAACAGATTCATTGCCTAATCGCAGATAAACTGCACGTGTTGTTATGCATGCACCATTTTGTTTCATCCCTATCAACTATAAACTAAAGCTGCCATTCTATGACATACTTTTTATAATTTACATGAGTGTTGTTGCTAGAAACATCAAACTTCGACTTCATGTATTGTGAATGATTCTCACAACTTTTTTATCATACAAGGACGAAAAATCATATAAGCCTCATAAGCCGCGGCTATATTGTTTTTGTAGAAAGAAGTAAAATTCAAAAAATCAAAATGAGTATATATAAGGGTGTTTAAAATTGTTTTTCTTTTAAGTGTTTCGTTCTACACTTACATATATAAAATGTAGTTTTATTACGTTAACAATGTAGAAGCTTTATCACAAAGCCATGAACCCATATAAACAGTTTGCCTTAAACAATGCTATAAATCATGCTATCGTTGTAATGAAATGTAGTAGTACACTTTGGCTGTTTATTTCATAAAAGTTTGTTTTGTAGTGGAATGGCTCATATGCGTATTTGTCAGGAATTCAAATCAATGTTCCCTATCTTACTGATCGACTAGATACGTTTACTGTTTTTTGCAAAGTCGTTATTGCGTATATTACGTTGATGATAAGCTTTTATTTAAAACGTATGCGTGTTTTTGTATACTTTAGGTATCTGAAGCGCTAATTGCATTAAAGAAAGAAGTGCCATCAGTTGTATCGGAATACGTTCATGCACACGACATTATGGACATATTAAATGATTCAATTAGAAAGCAAATTATTCGTTCACACGGCAAAGGAAGAATATTTCTTAATGAGGTAACGTTTTATTTTATTATATAATTGTGTATTTTTTTAGGGGTTCATGGTTAATTTATTAAAGTAAAAGAAACATAATCTGCAAACACGCAAACATAGCAAGCACAAGCAGAAAAAAAAGTTAAGGGAATTATAAGGTAGAAATCGTTTACCTACCTACATACCTACCTGCCTGCCCGCCTGACAAACCCGCCCGCCCAGCCGGAATTATAAGGTAGAAATCGTTTACCTACCTACATACCTACCTGCCTGCCCGCCTGACAAACCCGCCCGCCCAGCCGCCCGCCGACCTACCTACCTACCTACCTACCTACCTACCTGCCTGCCTACCTGCCTGCCTGCCTGCCTGCCTGCCTGCCTGCCTGCCTGCCTGCCTACCTACCTATCATTTTTGCTTGATGCCTCTTAAATTAATTTGTTTTTCCAAAATATCGATTCTTGTAAAATATCTGAATATCTTAATATCTGCATTTGTTCAAAGAATCTGAAAGAAAAACTGAAAGATCTGACCACAATGAGCATACGAAAGGCATGTGAAAAGAAGATAAATGAAGAAATGTGTTCAATGTTACACAAACTAAATGGTATTTACTAGTCTTATTTTACCTAATGCATCTATTTCGCCAGTCATAACACATGTATTGTAATAAATCATTGATAACCGCGAACGATTGACCTCTTATGTAAGTACATGTAATATCAGATGATCGGATTATAATATTCTCACTTTTCAGACTTATTAAAGTCATGCGTATCGGTTGAACAAGAAGAGCCGATTGGCGGTTGTGATATAAACTGGGATGTCGAAAACATGGAACAGCTGCCCAATATGACAAAAAAGAGAATAACTATGTTCGCCCTGTCCAGTTTCTTTAAAGCGGGGCTCTTTTCACTTTTCTCTAAATGGAATGTATGTAATGTCAGTATTTGTTTGCTTTATCATAAATGTGCAAAAGTAAATATATCGTAATGTGTATTTTGGTTTTGTTTTGTTTATGTTTTCAATGTAGGAATAAAGGAGTAACAACTTCATTTTAGATGTACAAATGACCAAGTAAAAAGCGATATATTTTACTTAGTATACCAGTCTTGAATAGATGCTTATTAACATAAATATCCGAGTCTCATGCTTTATAGTTCAGTTACTCAAGGGCACGCCTGTGAATTCTGCGTGAGTGACTTCACTCTTTTTGTCGGTCTAATAAGTTTTGTGGGGACAGTTTATAAATAAGGTCTTATACCATTAGCGCAAATACATCTAATTGAAAAAATATTTATATTTATTCAATTGCTAAGTATGCTCCAGATATTTGCTGTAACGCTTGGATCTGCTTGGAAATAGATTTTCCGCTTGTCCATGTCAACTGACTGACTACCGTTTCATGTATAAATACAACAAACAACGTCATTAATTTATTATTATAGACGGATAATGAGACGGATAGTGAAACCGCTGTTGGATTTTTAACCGCTTTTGGAGTTACGGCAGTAGCAGGAAAATTGGTTGATCAGAAGCTTGAATCCAAATTGCAGGAACAATTAAGTGCCGATGCCGTTAAAGCCATAGAGGCTAAATGTGAAGAGTACAAACAACGTTTATCTGTCCAAGTAAAAGAGTAAGTACAACGTATTAACTATATGCCGTATGTCAGTTGTCTTGCCGATACCTATCAACGAGTGTGCTAGTCTGCCTGTCTACCTTTGTAGCTATCTGCGTTAATCTCGGTTTAATGTTGTTTCAGGTTTTTAGGACGTAAATTGAGTACAATAAAGGACATGTGTTACAATAAACTAGGCGACGCCAGAACTTCGGAAGAAACCAAACTAGCTGATCTTTTGATAAAAAGCCATTACGACGATAGCAAAATAGTTTTCTTGAGGTAAAACATATTTTCAAACCATTTAATATTAACTTCCTATTATAGTGCGGTCGGTCGCGATTATCAATTATCTGATTGTGTTTTGTTCTTTAGCGAGCAGTTTAATGTAATGTGATCTCAAAGTGCTCTGAAAAACGTAGCGTTTAAACGTGTTATGTTAGAATTATGTGTGTATATGTTTTTGCATTGTAGAGGCAACTTGTAACTTGCCTTAAATGAAGGAATCGCGGATGTTAGTTCATTTATTTTTATTTTTTTGCTCAGTGTGCAATTAAAATTCTTAAATGGCTTTTAGTATATTTAAGTTTGCCGGTTGATTTCAATGAGTGTTATGTTATTTTGTAGACTTTAAATTAAAAGCTCTTGTAAATCACTTAGATTCGTTATCTAATATTCGATACGCATAATCATGATATCAATTTTAACATATATCTCACGATAAAATGTTTCTATTTGGAACTCGCGAGGACGCATACTGTTTGGTATATGTGGTTTCTAATAAAGCTCTCATGTTAAAGTTGCATATGTCACAACAAATTGATCAATTGTTCTACATAAATAATATCCAAAGAAATGAAGCAAGCGAGTTCAATCGCAATATCCATGAATCGCAGAATAAAAAAAGACTCCAATATTAATTAATTATTTCTCAGATATAAAAAGATAAGGGAATATAATTGTTCCGACACAAGTTTTGTAAAACTAATATTTTTATATTACTGGATGCCTGCTTTAAACAATGTAGACCGACCAACATACCAGTATTTTAGGCCTATTTTATCACTTTAAAGTGTTTTTTTTATTGTCAACATTTGACTTTAAATTGTCATATTTGTGGACTTCACGCAGTTTTTACACAATCCATTCCATTTTTGATTTAAATTTGAACCATTTGGTCAACATTTCAGAATAAGAAAAAGTTCGAAATAATTTTGCAAAAAATATTTGTAACAGGCTGTCTCAGAAATAGTCAAATAAAAGTTCAGCTCAATAAAGGACGAATCGTTAAATATGTAGGCTTAAACGGAAGATTTTACGATATTACATACAACTAAACAACTGCAAGCCACGAATACTTGTATACACTATGTATTCATATTTCAGGGAGAAAATAAGACGTCTGAAAGAGAAGCTTGCGCTTTTAAATCACTTACCACCGTCGAAATTCTCCCATGGCACATCGTCTGACATTTATGTTACCAACGAATTTGCATGGTATTGGTTCTGTCTCGGTTTGCTCGGTTTGGTGGTTGTACTGATGTACTGTATAATAGCCAGTTTTGGTACTGATATTTTTGGATAAGAATGCCTAAAAGAGGTTTGTTATGATTTTAGTCTTGATTTGAAGTTTACCTACAGTTTACGTAACTACAACGCTAACTTGATATTGTGAATATGCGAAATTTAGAAGAGACGTGTTGAGAATTTGCTCTTGTGTCGCATTACTATGTTAAATGTATCGCACACACTTCTTTACATTTATATTTTTACAATTGACTCTCAGTATTAGAAAAATATAATTTATTATTGAACATGATATGCTTGTAGATAAGATGTAGAGTAGATACTTTTGTATTAACTTTGTTCATATCATGCCATGTACATTTTAACTATAATTCAGTATTTATATTCATTTAACACTTTCCTCTCGAAAAAAGATGTATCAACATTCTTAAATCCACATATTTAATGATATAATTTGAAATGTTAAATACACTTGTACAAAGAAAAAAATATTCGCATAAATAATCGCAACATTCACCTTTTTCCATATCTAAAGTTACTCTGTTCGTCACCCTTTCAACAACTACGCGTTCTTAAGAATAAATTAAGAAACTTTGTTAAAATGTTCAACCCCTGTGATTGAGCTGAACCGTAATAGACACATTTAGAGCAAATAATACCTGACCATTCTATTTTTCTTATTAATAATATTTGGCGACGGGAAGTGTGTTTGATTCCTTGTATTCAATATGTAGAGAGTTACATTTCATCAATGTATTATTAAATTATAATACTTTAACTCGAACTGAATCATTACAAAACAATATTTTTTCATATTAGTTTACTTCATTTTGAAGTTTTCAATAAGTTTATACATATACAATTACTATGGCATATTATTATAGCTCCCCTACCTAAAATTGCTGCATAGGCTGGCTCAAAATTTGAAAAGTTTGCATAATCTGCTTCACATTAACAGTACCTGTCAATATGATATCATATCCTGATAATCTTGATTTGTTATTGGTACTAAGCTTGGTATTCACAAACTAACGTCTACCCAACCCTAAATCGCTGCTCAACTATTTGATTTTATACCAGCAGACACCTCCGATAATTAGAATATATACAAATTATATATAAAAAATGTATTCAATTATTCAATCAATTGGTATTAAGGGAGTAATATCTTTCTAAAAAAGTTACCTTAGTAAAAAAAAATAATTTTATAGTAAATAATTTATTAGGTTATCCCTATCAAAATATACTAAATAACTTATCTAACCTGTTTGCTCAGAATTGTGTTAGTAATCTAATTTATCATACAACGCTTTGACACGTATGTCTCACAGTTAACCAATACTATCTGATAAATGCCGGTGAAGTGTAAAACCTTTGCCGAAAACGAGCCTGAGGTTATTTTATTAGTCTATAAAGGTTTCCAAGTCGTGTCGTTACAATTATATGCAACTCGTAATAAATTGTTTAATACTATTTTGATCAGGTGAATTTGATGACACAGCACTAAGTGTGTCATATATTTTTTGAACGTGCGGTACGAGCTGGCGTTCAAATACATCAACCAGCCTGCAATCCTCTATTTTCATACATGCTTTTCAAACAAATCCAAACAAATATGATTCAAATTTATGATTTTCGATCAGATAGTCTACAGATAAAATAAATATGGAAAAAAAAAACAACAACACCAACGCACGAATGAATAATTTCCAAATCATCCACAAAGACGTTTATCTCCAAATAAAGTATATGTTGATTTAATTCATACCTACATTCTTTTTTAAGAAATACGAATTACACAAGTTGCGTTAGAAAGTCGTTTGACTTTTTTGCTACAACTAAATGAAGTATAATAATATATTTTCCCCAACTAGGTTTTGTTTTCTAATACTTAAGCAATTTATTTGTATCAATTTCGTTAAAAACATGATTACAGTTTGTGTCGTATTTAACTCTGTTCCGTTTTTCATTTGGGTATGTAGTATAAGTGAATGAAAAAACAAACAACAAAGTCGAAAATGTATTTTAGGATTTGTACCAGATATTATAATATATGGTATAATTATTTTGTAGTTCTTTTGCACCGTTCCATATCATTATTTTGTGAAAATGTGGTGGCCTTTTTGATTTCAAATTGTTTCAATATTAATGAGTTGAAATAAGGTGCGAAAACAAATGTTCTTAATTGTGTTTATGATATGTTTTTGCTTATTGTATAACTAATGTAGTAGCACATACTTTCAATTTTGTCAATAGTAGAAAATGACTTCTGAAAAGAATATAATACTGTTATTAAATGATCATGTTTAATTGTAAATTTTGAAATAAATATTCGTTTCTGAGTTTGATATATACTCTCTTGTTGTGATCAGTTTGCTACCGAGTGTATTGATAATCTTTGAATTTCAGCCTCGTTCTTTTGTGCTAAAACTAATGACGATTTCTTTTCAAATGTTCTACACTGTTTTGCATTTAGGTATCCCTTATATAATGTCATTTATGCCAGTTATATTTTGCACTTACTAACTGTAATATTTTTATTTAAAATACTTACAATGCTTCAATTTCACGTATAAACTTGTTACCACATATCCTCTATGAAAATGATTAGTTGACTTAAACCAAAAAGCAAATAAGACATATGGGTGTCCTAAATTACCCTATTTAAAATAAGGGCATTAGCTAAAGATATAATGAACGTTCTAGCATTTACGTAGTTACACACTTTAAATTGATATCAATAATGTTGAACTTACCGTCACGTCCACTATGTGGTCAAATTGTGCAAGGTCAATGTCACAATGGATCTGTTAGTGTATGCCAACTAACTGATGGCTATAATGTTTAATCAACTTAAAAAAATATCAACAGACGCTCGGATCTCCGTTATGCTTTGGTAATAAACGTATCGTTTTCACAGATGTTTTTGAAATATAAAAAATACATGAACGCACTAGAATTAATCTTCTTATGATATAAAAGTATAACTGGAATAGATTTGTAGTTAAAAAATATGTAACCAATAACAAATGCATATATATTTCAAATATATTAATTAAATTCAATAGAAAATCATTTACAAACTGGTGTCATGGTATATCCAATCGTTTACAACAACACATACTAATGGAAAGTATTTATGCATTCCTTCCAACCAATAAGATAGTTAAGAACGTTTCAACACACTTGCATTTGTTATTTAATTTTAAATTTTGAAAGACAATCACTTAGCACAAATGGCTACCTAACACGTCATTTTCAGCCAAAAATTATTTTTAACTTTATCTTCTCAGATGAATTAAACACAACACATACTATATATAACCCACTTTAAGACATTAAAATACATTAAGCTCGCTTCAATGCGATGGTACTTTAATGATAGTGATACATTTAAGCTTACATGTTTTAACCGAAAGTCACAAACACATTTTAACGGCTACATAAGAATTGCTTAATTGCATCTTAGTATATGATTGAAAACAAATGCTGTTCGTATTTCCTTAGACACAAAGCATACAACGAAAACAAGAACAGCTAATTTGTTACATCGCAGATGAATACATCTATGCAAGTGTACGATACGATACGTCAAAGCGCACGTATTATGAATAGATATATGTATATTATTTCGCTTGAAACGGGTATGCTTCAACTATGTATAAAGGAAGCGAGTACGATTTGTAGAAAGAGTAGTTTTGTTGATCATTTTATTTCAACAATCACATTATAGAAAGGTTTAGTTTTACACCATAATCATTATAAGAACGAAAAATTCAGTAAATAAATGGTGAAACATGTAGACTGTCAAACACGTTTGTAAAACTCTTAGCCAAATGAAACATTCAAAATAAATCAACTGAGATGTTTAGTAATTAACGCCGAATTAATATGTTAATGTCAGCACTTTTGATAAACAGTTTTAATACATTGAGGTTAGTAAATCAAATCAAATTAACAATTTACTGTTTTTATTGTTGAGCACTTTTAAAGTGAGCCTTATATGTTTTAGATGTTTAGTTTGTCATTATATATAGTTATAAATTTGTGGCATTATATTACTATTCTGTGCTATTCATAAGCATTTTCAGTCGGTTATCATGTACACAACAAGTGGGAAATGTGTTCATGTTCCTATGCATCTAGATGTAATACTTCAATATGACATAGCAAATTGCAAGGATATTTAAGAGAAAACATTTCTCCGTTAGTTAAGTGTTTGTATATATTCTATTTTACTGAGAAATATTAAATGGAATCGTTTTCATGTGCACATTAAAAAAATATCAACATTCACTTGACATAGATAGAAACAATTTATTTAATTGGCTTTTTTCTTTAATTAACAAAACTTATCTTAATACCAGTATCAAAAAAGAGTATCCCTCTGTAAAAGCTTGTATTATAAGCCGAACCCCATTCCATAATCCCTTATAATCTTTTCTATATCATTAAAGTAATTCTTATTTTCTCAAAATGTATCACAATCACTAAATGCTTATTGTTTTCCTTGACCTGTGATACAATACTTGTTTGGTTATTTTTAATAGTAGAAAAAGGATATCAAAACCTTACGAAAATCGGGGTTCAAACATGGCTTTTCTTGCTCAAAATGCTTACATCTTAAACACTGAAATATTTTATTTGTAAATGTATAGCTGCAATTATAATCGGAGCAAGATGATTCATCGATTTAACAAACGAAACATTCCGTATTATTCCGTCGTTACGTTTTAAAGGTGTAAAGCATTTTAAAATGATGGCTCGAAAAATCTGCTATTATGTGAGTATGTCCCTTTAGATACTTAAAACTAAACTTCGTTTTGTGAACTATTGTCAGGCGTCATGATCGTGTGTAGTGCGTCGTGGTTAGTGTGGTGGCGAGAATGTGCGTACGTCACTTGCAAGCTCGTGACCGCTTAAGAGGCCACTTTTCTCATCCATTATTAGTTTAAACATATTTAATTTCAAACAAGTTTACATTATTTAAACGTAGAATATCATACAACAATCCTCATACTTTCATGTTCAAAAAGGATTAGAACGAAAGACACAGTCTTATATGGTTCTTCTCCCTTGCTTTATGAAAAGTTACATGTTAACGGACAAAATTGTCTATGTAAGGCAAAGTGTACAATACGTTTAAACAAAAAAGCTCCACTTATAGAATTATATTTGCTTAATAACATTAATATGTTGACATGTTAGAGAAATGTAAGAAATAAAGAGAGAGGTTGTGAAAGAAAAGAAAGAAGATGTTTATGCAGACTTGTTGAGTTCGAGCGAGAGAGAAACAGAAGTATGTGGTTCGTTCTGTAGCATAGTTACGTATCAAATCGCCTACTATTTATAATAAATTTGTGAACTGCATCAGCTATTTTAGTATTGGTTAAGTAGTCACGTGATGCGTCTCCATAAAGAATAGTTTCGATACATGGGACAGAATAAATTGACATTGTGTTAATGAGCTCACAATGGTGTAATGGATATGGTGTCCGCCTAGCGACCGGGAGGTCACGGGTTCGATCCCTACCGTGGGAGCGTTCTTTAGATCTTCCCCAAAGACACCAAGTACTGGTTCTAGGCCCAGGAAACGGAGTCGATAGCGTTTATATAAGCCTTAGGCTGATGATGCAATCAAGCAAAAATAAATAGGTTTAAACTAATGAGTTCACCACGGATGTGTATATACAGACTGCATTCAAGGAAGTAGTGTGACGTAGTTTCGTGAAGTCCACAGTAACATGATGCGATGTAATTTTGTTGCGCCTGAAAAGATGATCATTTAGAGCACTACACTCTGTTCATAAGCGCGTATGTAACATTTGGGGCCTTTCGCCATATATAAATAAAGGATTCGAGATTGGACGATTACTGTTAATTCATCTTTTAAAGGAATGGAGCGTTTCAGCATTTTTGATGTCGTCGGGTAGACGATTCCATTCGGATAAGAAAGAACTTGAATATAATGATGTTCGAGCTTGAATTGTTTATAAATGTGATAGATTTCATAGAGAGTAATTGGTACGTGAACCCACTGTTGGAGGCAAAAGAGATTGCATATAGTTTGGGGCATTGATTGAATTCATTTTATACATTAATATTAATTTGTGTTTGCATCTGCGTTGGTTGTTGATGTCCCACCCTAGCTCATTTAAAAGGTTTTCAATTGAGACTAAACGTGTGAATCCAGATGTTATTCGCGCGGCTTCAGTAATGATTTTTTCAACTTCATCTTTTTCATATTGTGTACAATTATCAAAATCTGTGTCAGAATATTCAAGAATTGGTCTTATATAAGAAAAGTATATTTTCTCGAGAGTTTTTCTATCGATAATTGTTTTTAAACGACGCACTATATGGACTCGTTTCCATGCTTTTTCTTTAACATACGGTATATATGCATGCCAAGTACAATCATTTGAAATAAATACACCTATTTGTTTATGGACGTCAACGATCGGTATATTAATATTATGCATTATTAATGGCGGATGAGATGGTTTGTTTATTTTTCTAGATATAAGCATTGATTCGGATTTAGAGGGGTTGAAGGTTGAACCATTTATCTGCCCCCATAGAGATTTTATCAATATTGGATTGTAAAACGGCTGCAGTTTCGTTTGGTGAGTTTACGACCATAACAAGACTGGTATCACCCACGAACAAGTGGATTTGTGCTTTTATATCAGTTATAATACCATTTATATACACTAGAAACATGAGAGGGCCCAGAATAGAACCTTGAGGGACCCCGGCACTAATTGCAGTACGATTAGAGTGCGCTCCTGGTAAAATTACTTCTAGTTCTAGATCGGAAAGATAGTTTGACAAAAAAAGATAACAAATTTCCTCGGATGCCTGCTTGTTGAAGTTTGAATAATACACTTTTGTGCCAGAATCTGTCGAAAGCTTTACTTATGTCAAAATATACAAGTCTGACCTCAAGACCAATGTCTAGCGCTCTGCAAAAAGTATTATAGATATATGTTAGTTGGTTAACAGTCTTATCCCCAGGAAGGATACCAGATTGAGTTGGCGCAAATAATGAATTAGCATTTAAGAAATTAAAAATGTGTTTGTTTATTATTCTCTCAAAGACCTTTTCAGAAGTATTAAGGAGTGAAATAGGTCGATAATTTGACGCTAAGGCTGGGTCACCCTTTTTAAAAACCGGGCACACATTTGTTTCCAACAAGCAGGCATTTTGCAGGAACGTAAACAAGAATTAATCAAATCACAATTTGGATGACTTAATTGATACATTGCCTCTTTGAGAATGCGATTATCTATTCCATCAGGACCGGACGCTTTTCCAATCTTAAGGCATTTTATTGAGTCAATGACTTCCTTCTGTGTGATGTGAATAGAATGAAGAATATTATCTTTTACATTGTGTGTAGATGGGAGATTATGATTTCGTTTATCAATGAAGCACTGGCTTGCAAAATACTTGTTTAACATATCAGCTTTAGATGTGTCATCCGTTACAAAGGTAATTGTTTGATCATTGTAAAGAGGAGGAATTGAATTGTTTGTGCTAGATGGGATAAATGTTCGGAGCGTCAGACACCAGTCTTTAGCGCAAAGTTCAGAGGATTTAATTTTTTCCGCAATGTTGCTAAAATATTCATTTTTTTAATAACGTAAAAGTAAAACAACATCATTTTTGGCGCGACGTAACTTTGACCAGTGATTATCAGTATTCGATTGTTTTGCTTTTCGATAAAGAAGTTTTCGTTGCCGATTTTTTTTCTTTATGATATTGTTTAGCCATGGAAGATCACGAGAGCGTATACAAACATTTTTGTTAGGAATACAATTGCCTGCAATATTTAATATTGTTTTGGTAATAGTTTCGGCGTAGAAATCAATATTTTCGGATTTTAATGTATCATAATTAGTATTTGTCATTAATTATCGTAATTTTGTATAATCCCAAATGTCGTAGCGCCATATATGTCGAAAAAACGTTTTGTGTTTTGGTTTTGTAAATTTCAATGTGACAAAAACTGGGCAGTGGTACCGAACCATTTGATCTAAGAAGGGTTCTCCTACTCCCGAGAGTAATACGGTATTTTCATTACTTACAAAGATTAAGTAAATGACTGAAGATGATTGCTCAGTATAATGTGTTGGTTCGTAGATAAGTTGAGTTAGATCATATTGGAGACATAATTCGTTTATTTAACAGGCTGTTGGTTCTTTTGATAGAGCATTCATATTAAAATCACCTGTAATAATAATATCGTTTATACGTGTTTCTCTGGCTAAACATATAGACTCTTCGATGGAAGTCGTGTATAGTCTGTCCGCACTGGGTGGTCTATAAAAACGCCAAACAGAATTGACTTATTGGTTGAGAGAAATACTTCAATCCATATACATTCTACATTATGTAATTCGAGATCATGTCTGCGTTCAAACGAGATATTTTCATTGACGTATATTGCAACACCACCATGTGAGTCGGGGCGATCCTTGCGGATTGGCTGGTGGAAGCCGTTGAAGAGGAGATCAGTAGTTGGGATATAATTATTTATCCATGTTTCAGTAAAGCCAATTATATTGAATTCACGAAGACCTGTGTAAAGAATATCTACTTTTTGCAGCAGGCTTTGAATATTGTAATGTACAACTCTTAAGTAGTTTGTTTCTGATGCGTTGTGAAAGAATGATGAACTGTTCGAAACTGTGTTGAGAGATAGGTCAGACAAAGTGGGCCCTGGATTCGGATGAATATCCCCTGATCGTAGAAGGATTAGATAGGAGCAAAAGCATGCTACAAAAAATAGGAAGCACTTGAAAAGCCTTGTGAGCAGAAGAATATCATTATGTACATGTTTCCCTAACAAAACGCGTTTATATGGGTGTTCCACACTTAGTGATATATTCATTGATGTGTAAACATTAATTTGTAAAGAAAAGAGGCTGACAACATTTAGCCATAAGTGACATACATATAATAAGTGAAGCAGTCGTGGAAAAAAGCTGATGGTCTATGTACACTCATGACAGCGTTTTCTGGCCCTTTTTTAGTGTACAACATGATGATATGCTCCAAGAAATAAGATGGGACATAAACGCCGACATGACACGTTTGTTGCATTTGACCCTGTGTAAATATTGAGTCATGGCTGATGTAAAGATTCGATAACGCTGAAAGCTACATAACTGCATAAGATAGGAATGAAAGATATGAGAGAGATAAGGAAGTAGAAAGACAAAGGTGCCAAGAGAAGATGATGATATGTTATGCAACATTATCGTGATAGGAAAGTTTGTGTTGGATGCATTAGTGCGCAAATGTCAAAACATTTGAACTATGAGAAAATACTCCCGATTGTTCTCCCGATTCTAGAATGCGACTGTAAAACAATGATATCTTCGAAAACCGTTTACGTTAACATAGATAGAGATATTTCGGCTTTAAAGCATAGTGTAGCAGTATAGTTTTACAAAATAACAGGTCTACTGCATCATATAGACAGTAAAATAGCAACTAGACTTACATCTGCTCCAAATAATACACAACAATACGTATGCACAAGCGCAGGCACGTACATACAATACAATGTTACGTAGGTAAAGATGCATCATCGCACCAGTCTATTCACGCATAGACTTATGCGGTGAAGTATATATAATTAATTTTTGGACATTCAACATACATTGTACGCATATTGGATCGCTAATGATTACACTATAGAGAGAGTCTAACTTAAAAAAAACCGGAAAGTTAGAGTCCCAGAGTGTAATTTACCAATATATATATATGTGGAGTATTATCCTAGTACATGCAGTATTTTGTAAGTTTTGATGACAATAATGGATACAACGTTTGGAGTACTTTTCCTTATTCGAGCAAAAGCAACAATGTGTTAATTTATTCATCTAAGGTGCGTTTGATTAACTCAAAGAATACATATTGTAATATTATTACAATATTGTACTGCAAAGTACATATGAAGACATTTTAAGCGAACGGTGCCAGGTTATATCGGGATTCACAGCTGTAGGCATGTAACCGTAAGCTGAGTAAATGAAACAAAAAATAGCAGAAAATCGTGGGCTCCGTGCTTCATGTGAAGGTCAATTGGAGAGACAATAAAAGAATCGTATAATGAAAAGCTAAACGTATCTAAAACACGACAAGTATGTACTTTTACTGAAATGTACATAGTACATATGTATTATACATTTAACGCTAATATTTCTATTTCGACTACTAACTTTATACAAGTTTACATTATTTTTAAAACTCCTGTATATTTGCTTAAAATGCTTGTTTACAATTTCATCATGAGTTCAATTAATGTTAGGCAAGCGATGACATAAGATAACGGGACTTGCTATCTTCATCCAATAATCGAGTGCTTAGTTCATACCTGTAATCATAACAAAGCAAAATAAGCGTGATCTATGTGTTTCTAGAAAAGTCAACAAATAATTAAAAAATAAACTGATAAAAAAGTATAGGTCTTTATTTACATGTGTTTGTATTTTTCGAGGTCGGATTCACAGCCGATTCGTTTGATGGTTGTTTCACAATACTCAGTTACCCTGATCAGTATATTTCCATCCAATGACAATGCACTTTAATTTTTGTTTAGATTTAGCCAGTCCACGAGCGACGTACAGCAGCTGCGAACGGTGGTGTGTTAGGTCTTCGTTAACGAAGATACCGTCATGACCGCTGTGTGACTTTAGTTCACGTCGTCTGGTATACATCTTTTGCCGTGCCCTGTAGCTGGTAAATTTCACTATTATGGGGCGAGGTTTGCGTCCGCCACGTTTGCCGGTTCTTTGTGAAGGATCAATTTCATTTATACACACATCCGCACCAAGGGTCTTGCATAAGTTGATCACTATGTCGTCCGTGCATTCGTTTGAGTCTAGGCTTTCAGGGATTCTAAAGATTCGAATATTATTACGCCTGCTATTTTGTTCGCTGGCGTCCATCTGGCTTTATCCATTATTGATAGAACTTGGTCAGAATGTTTGTGTTGGCAATATCTAGAACGAGTTTGAATATGGGTTACGTTCGTAGACAGATTGTATGATTAGGTCAAATATTTTGAAAACTTTGGTATTACTCTAGAGGTCACATTTATGACTTAATCTTGATGAAACCAAACGAAAATGTTTATTTTTACATTTTCTAGGACGAGTTAGAATCTTACTCACGTGTACGTTGTGTGAGTGTTCATTGGCATCGTGTTCCTCTTTAAAAAAAATAAGTTTACCAATGAAAGGTCGAAACTGTATCTCAATAGATTTTAGATGGTATAAAATCATATCATAATGTATTATGAAATTGTATTCGATTACAGTAATGCTTTTTCTGAATAGTTTAAATAAGCCGCGCTGTGGGAAAACGAGGTTTAATGCATTCGCATGAAGTATCGTGCCGAATTAGCGTGTGCATTTTGCACATGCATATACCGGTAATTAGATCTTCTGGTATGTGAGAGTAAGTTTGTTATTTGAGGTACACCATGTTTGTAGGTAAGAATAAAAAATGAAAACAAATATTATTTGGAGTAAAGTAAATATTGTTCCCTTGAAGAGTAATGACCATCTCGGTCATCGGTGTTGGTATACATGAAATAAAGTATTTTCAATTCCCCTAACTGCCCCTTACTGTCTTTCATATCTTGTGAATAATCTAAGAGTATCATTATGGGATTCCTGGGATTAATACAAATGTGTAAAGTGTCGTCCTAAATAAGCCTTTGCAGTACGCAGGGACGACACATTCCGCTCAAACTGAATGTACGCCAAGACAATACTTTTTTAAAACAATACGATAAACGCGGAAATCTGTGCAGACGGCACAGGCTAATCTTGGTCGACACTTTACGCCAAAGCATTACACCAAATTTCCCCTTATCGAGGCTAAATCAGATATTGCTCGCGATGATGGCTCCAGTTGTTCATAATAAAAGGAATTGACATCTTGTTGAAATAGCAATGTCTTTAAAATCAACTAATTTGATTTGTTTTTGGATTTGTTTGGATATCAAGAAAAAGGCGTGTTTGTAAAAGACTGATGTTTAGTATTTGAAATGGTATGAACTAGTGTTAACGTATTAGTGTGTGTTTATTTTTCGTATCCATGCTCCACTGAAAATGCTCTCGAACTGTAAAAGAATCCAATAACAGAAACGTTTATTTTATGTGCAATCCAATAGTGTCTTCCTGTGAGGTCTAACATACTCGCTGCATTTTGTTCTACCTGTACATATAAATATTCATCTGCATCAAGTTTGAATTTATTGCAGCTGAAATATAAAACCCTTATTGGACCATAAGAGTGAGAGAAAGATATGGCTGGTTCCGAGCACATCTTTTACCCCATTGTTGATTGAACAATTAGTATGTGTATGTTGTTTTTAATTCAGGTACTCTTGTCTTTTTTAAAGAGTGTTTTCGCGTTTGTTGATATTTGGCGATGCATATTATTCCTTATTAGGTACTACATTACACTGTATTGCGTTAAATAGGAAACAGTTTACAAGCTGATAATGTCAAAGAGTTAATTTACAAATCCTTATGTCTTTACACAATCTCAACATACGGAATCGATATTAACCTATTTTACTACAAACACTTAGTATTTCCAAATAGTTAATACAGTTCAGCCAACAAACCTTACCGGTTTTATCACCTCTACCTATTACACACCTGACAAGTTTGCGGCGTTGGTGATGCGACAACGCATTTGTTACTTGACCACCAGAGCATAAACATTATATATCTTGATACATTGTGCTGCGTAGTTATAATATGTTAGTGATAAATAAATTAATAAAGTTTAATGATTGTATTTTTTACAATCTATTTGATAATTAAATGCAACGTAAGTTATTTATTATATTTTTGGCTGGGAACTAGATTTTGACCCATCTGGTAAAAAAATGACTTTTTTCAGTAACGCATATATTATGAAAGTGCTACATAAAAAGACGTTTTATTTCAATAAGTATCAGTATATGTTATGCTGATCAGTTTGGGTTGATAATAACTCCATTATTCGCGTATGTCGATAAACATAATTGATTACAAAATACAGATTTAATTGTAGTATAAATCATAAATACTGATGGTTGCCATGGAAACAAAAATGTTAGAGAATTTAAGACAAAAACATAACAGCAAAATAAAAACATTCACTTAACTGATATGAAACATCATAAACATGTTTATAATAAAACAAATGTATGCATACTTTCTGGATATAGGTAAATATTCAGAAATTGAACATTTTATATAGCTCCAATCTTGAAACTAAAATGAAAAATTGCTTATGATACAATTTGTGTTGTGCATACTGCCAGACATTTTTTGTTTTATTTCGTAATTTTAATTTGTTTTACGATTGATAAAATTCATAAGACAACATAATTTAATTTAATTTTATTTTATATAATAATTGAACTTTATATTGCATATACATGCCATTTTATATAAACAAATATATTTATAGTTAAAATATCATTTATCTTAGCATAAGTGTAGAGAGTAAAAAATATTCCCTAATTTCATATGTATAGGTTCAAAAACATGATTTTCAACTAAAGCAAAATTATGGCAATGAGAACTACAAATTTACGTCATCATATATTGAACTTAATACGACAAAATGTTTGTTTACCGGTAAAAAATAATATACAAGACAAGACAAGACACTTTATTGAGACTTGTACAGAGTACATCGTCTAAATACATCAATAACAAATACATACATGATGTCACGTTTTTAACATTTTGTTTGACATTTTGTTATGTTTAGATATAGGTTTACAATACATAAAAAACTACATATATATTTATATATTACTTAATGACAAGTTATAATATTCAATTAAATGCCTAACACGATCAGATATAATAAGTATTAGTACAGTATTACAGTGTTTAGGGGGAAAACCCTATGTATACTACACTGAAGTGTTCAAAAATGTATTTCTTGCTTTTAACGCATATTTTACATATTTTGCCAACATTAACAGCTCATTTGTGTTATTACCATTTAATAATTGGTTGAATTTATACACAGATGGTTTATTGTAGGAAAATGGTTTTATATATTTCTTTCTGATAGTGATATATTGAGTACATTTACATACAAAGTGGAACTCATCTTCTAAATCGGATTCGTTACATATAAGGCAATACCGTTCGTTTCTTGGGTTGTTTTGAGTAGCATATCTACCTGTCTGTATTCTAAGTGGAAGAACTGACAATCGTAAGTTAGTAATATATGCCCTAAGGGGTTTAAGAATATGATCAAGGTAATGTTCATATACAAAAAAGGTTTAAATACACAATACATGTCCAGAACCGGGCTGTTGTCGACAACCCTAGGCCAGTCCTTGATATACATATCAATAACTCTACATTAAAATTGATGTAAAAATAGATTAACATCGACCAAATTCACGTCATCAAAAGCATGTGAAAAACCATATGTGTCTAACAGCCCTTTAACATTAGTAACTCAATTTATATGTCCCTTATTGCTATCTTGCAGGGCTTGTAAATATACACTTTTTATAATAATATTATCAGAATTTGAAATTTAAACCAGTATTTAACAATTCTTATAAAACGATTAATAAATAAAGGATGCCGACCCAACTCCCCATATACTGCTGCATTACAAGTGTTCTGTTCAACAGTCAGCAATCTTTTGCAAAATTTTAAATGTATTCGTTCAATTTCTTTTGACTTTGTGTTGCCCCAAACTTCGCATGCATAGTTAAGAATTGAACCAACAAACGCATCAAACAACTGACATACCGTTTTAGGTTTTAAATCAAATTCTTTACATTTAATGAATAAAATATTTAGTGCTTTTAGTTCTTTACCAGCTAGATATTCTTGGTTCAAAGAGAAGTTACCTGTATGATTAAAAACTGTACCCAAATAATTAAAATCATTGACAACCTCTATTGGTTGACCATTATATGTCCAATGTTATGATGGTAAGAGACGACCATGTTTCCGGAAAACCATAATTTTTGTTTTAGAAATATTTACCTTTAGTCCCCAGGTATTGCAGTATACAAGTAAACGGTCCAAATGAGATTGTACTTCTTCGTGCGATTTACCTATTATTGCCATTTCGTCAGCAAAAAGCAACAATATAAGTATAATATCCTCAATAAGCAAACCGGAAGTAGAACTATATTGTAAAAATAATTCTAGATCTTCAATAAATAGCGAAAATAGTAGAGGTAACATTACTTCCCATTGACGTAGTCCGACAGCATAACTAAAATATTCTGAATATGATGAACAATGCCTTACACAAGATTTGACATTATGATACATATTTTTAATAATTCTGAGCAGTTTGCCTTCAATACCAATTGTGTAATTTTAGCCATAAACCATTTCTGTAAATAGTATCAAAACATTTTAACATATCTACGTATATAAAATATAAGCTTTTATTTTTATTAATATATTTTTGTACTAAAGACATTAAAATAAAAATAGCATCAGCAGTGGACCGCCCTTTTCTAAATCCGAACTGTGCGTCCGAAATAATATTAAAGTTGTTACAAAAGGTTTCAATGCGTGCATTTACAACAGAGGCAAACAGTTTAGATAAGCAACTAAGAAGTGTTATTCCCCTATAATTATTAATATCTGAAGTATTTCCTTTTTTGTGTATAGGGATTATTATACCCTCAGTCCACTTTTCTGGATAAACACCAGCGTTTAAAATTGCATAAAATAGGTCACATATATGAGATGAAATAATATCTTTACATTAAAACATATATTCATTCAAAAGGCAATCACTTCCACAAGCTTTATTTCGTTTCAAAGAATTAATCCCTTTAATTATTTCATTAATAGTAAATGGTTGATCAAGTTCCGGAAATCGAGTATTCGGCAAATCAAAATTATTATTGGAACAAAATGATTCAGCGTCATCATTCTCGAATTCATAAATACCACTGCTAATACTTGAGAAAAATGAAAGAAAATTATGTAATGATATAGTTTCACCTTTGTTTTTTCTTTTAGATATAAAGTATTTCCAAAAATCTTTGGGTTTTTTGTTCTTTAAACTCTCTAACTCGGTTACTTTCCTTAGATTGTATTCTTTCTTCTTTTTGTTGATTAATGTTTTATAAGCCCGTTTGTATTCTAATAACTGCGTTCTATTGACATCGTACTGTCAGAATTAAATAAGTTTAACATTATTTTATAGTTTAAATGTGCGATTTTACAGTCGGTATCAAACCAATCTTTATGCTTAAAGCTACCACTTTCTTCAAATTCGGATCTATTAGAAATAACAATAGTTTTTGAAAATAACGGATCTGCTACTCTGCGAAAAACGTCAGTAAAACTATTCAACGCATTGTTAATCGATTCATTACAATAGCAATTTATATCGTTCACAATTCTATTAAAATCCTGTTATTTGGCTATTATTCCCGAGCGGAATTCATTGCGTAACGATTCGTCCCATTTAAATTTGATTTCCTCATACGAGGGATTATCTCCTGAATTTTTTTTACATGACATGAACACATATGTTTACATCATATAACTCGATGTCAATATGAACTACAACTGTATAAGTGATATCTTTGACTTAAATTACAAATGTAAATGCCGCTTATGTGCGAAACAGTGTTCGAATGAGTCATAAAATCATTCCATTTAGGCTTGTAATATTTGAAATGAGATCATTGATTATAGTATACGTAATGCGTGGCTTTTGACTATTTTCTCATCGCCTTTCATCAACTAAACTCAAACGATAACCTAGTGGTAGAACGGCTGTACTGTGTGAAATCCTAGGCAAAATATCGCCGAAAGCTTATTGTTAAAATTCGTTTATATTTGCCTTATAATAGTTTTAGTTTAAACATATTTATTTCAAACAATACACATTGTTTCACATTGAATTTCATACAACATTTATACAGTTAACATGTTTTAATAGGATGTGAACGAAAGACAATGTTTTATATAGTTCTTCTTAATAATACAAATACAATTTAACAATTTATGTTTCAACGAATCACTGAATGAGTACACTTAAAGTATTTTTTTAATTATATATGAGTTGGTGTTTTGCTTGTTCGTTTGTTTGCTGTTCGTTTGTTTGTATGTTCGTTCGTGCGTTCGTTCGTTCGTTCGGTCGTTGTTCGTTTGTTTGTTCGTTCGTTCGGTTGTTCGTTTCGTCGTTGTTTGTTCGGTCGTTGTTCGTTCGTTCGTTCGGTCGTTGTTCGTTCGGTCATTGTTCGTTCGTTCGTTCGTTCGGTCGTTCGTTCGTTCGTTCGGTCGTTGTTCGTTCGTTCGTTCGGTCGCTGTTCGTTCGTTCTGTCGGTCGCTGTTCGTTCGTTCGGTCGTTGTTCGTTCGTTCGTTCGGTCGGTCGGTCGTTCGGTCGGTCGTTCGCTCGGTCGTTCGTTCGGTCGTTCGTTCGGTCGTTCGTTCGGTCGTTCGTTCGGTCGTTCGTTCGGTCGTTCGTTCGGTCGTTCGTTCGGTCGTTTGTTCGGTCCTTCGTTCGTTCGGTAGTTCATTCGGTCGTTCGTTCGGTCGTTCGTTCGTTCGGTCTTTCGTTCGGTCGTTCGTTCGTTCGGTAGGTCGTTCGTTTGGTCGTTCGTTCGGTCATTCGTTCGTTCGGTCGTTGTTCGTTCGTTTGTTCGGTCGCTGTTCGTTCGTTTGGTCGGTCGGTCGTTCGTTCGGTCGTTGTTCATTCGTTCGTTCGGTCGTTGTTCGTTCGTTCGGTCGTTGTTCGTTCGTTTGGTCGGTCGTTGTTCGTTCATTCGGTCGGTCGGTCGTTAGTCAATTAATTAATTAATTAATGTATTTATTTATGCATCTATTTATTTATTCATTCATTCATTGATGCATTTATTTATTTATTAATTTATTTATTTGTTTATTTATGTATTTATTTATTTATTTAAAATATTATTCACATTTATTTCTATAGTCATTTGTTATTTAATTATTTATATTTTTTTAGCAACTATTGACATGATAAAATTATGATGTAATTGAAAATATCAATTGAGTTTGATGTTATTTTTATTTTCGACGGACGGATGCACGCATGCACCCACAAGAGGACGCACCCGAGGTCAGATATAGCATCCATGCACTTTCCTATTTATGGCTGGGACATAATATTTCATAATTGATACCTTTTCATATATTCCAATGTACTTTATGGCATTTTTGTTGAAATGAATAATTGCTATATCTAGTTATATCCGTCATCAATTTTAGATTGTAGGACGAGACACACTCCGATCTTTGTATTATGACGACTTAACCATCGCAGTTTCCAAATTGTTTTTAATTATTATTTTATTAGTTTATGGAATCAATCATTTATGTCTGCTTTTATCTATTGTGAAACGACCATTTGGGTCGTCGAATCTTTTCTTTTGTTGATAAATACAATACAAAGATTTAATATTTCGTGTTAATTTCGATATGGCATCATTTAAATTAACTAGTATGTAGCGTCCAAACCTGACATGTAGCAACAACCTACAACATATGCAATGTTTTCAAAGAAGGACATCACAGGGAATTCGCTCATTTACTCCCGCGTAATACGAAATGCCGTATTGGTACAATACGCAAAATTGTTTTATGGATTGATATTCTACTGTCTTCCCGTAGTGCACATGGACAAGCTTTTTAAAATTATTCAATGTAAAATGAAAATCCATTAGTTAACGTCGCATGACAAGCTACATCCACGTCATGTATTGTTCTAAATATTAACCTATGTCATTTGCTGCTTAAAACAATATGTTTATAACACAATGCACACTATTTCTGGAAATATGTACCGAAATAAAGGACTCATTTTCAAATCTGAGTTTAAGGAAGCTCTGTTTAAAAATAATTACGTAGCCATATTGCAGTCAATATGAAACAAAAACCTATGCTTAATTGAGTTAAACTTAACCCATCGTAATTCAGAAACTATTTAGGTCACAATATGCTAAAATATTTCCTTAACAAATGCAATATTCAGGCAAAAACTTTAACAAAAAGTCAAACTTTTGCGCATAGAGACCTCATAATCATTTTTTTTACCGGCTTCTCTCCATTTGATGATGGTTTCCCGCCAATTGTCAACGTCCCTTGTAGTCTCTAATCTTAAAGGGGCTTTTTCACAGATTTTGGCATATTTTGAAGTTTGTCATTAAATGCTTTATATTGATAAATGTAAACATTGGATTTTAAAAGCTCCAGTAAAAAATCAAGAATAAAATTAAAAAAGGGAAAAGAAGTAACCGGTATCAGGGCTTGAACTAGTGACCCCCGGAGTCCTGGAGTTAGTCTGAAGTAAACAAGCGTTAGCCCTCTCGGCTATTCCGCCGTGTATACAATTGTTAGGTTTTCAAATCGTCAAAAGATACATATAATGGCTAAATTGGGCTATGGTAAATGTTCAGTAATACTGTTTCCTCACAAATATCATAACTAAAACGAAAATTTGCGAATCTGAAACAACTTTTTTCAATTTTGTCAATTAACCAAACCGTGAAAAGATTCCTTTAAACAAGTGAATATGTCGTATACTACCACATGCAGACAAACATATTTTAAAAATAAAATAATGACAAGTGCCCATGCAGAGATTGTGTCTTTAAATAAATGTGATTTATTTTAATATAGCATAGCATTGACACCGAAAATATTAAGTTTACTGTAACCTACGATACAAATTGCCACTTGTTAATTTCTATGTTATGTATACTGCTTTGTACTTTGTGAAAGCTTTTAAACAGCGGCAATTCAAACATTATTATTACGGACGTTTTTTTTCCGTAAGCGATTAAGTGAAAGAATAAACGTTATTTCCGAGTAAGAGGAACACATTATAAAAGATTTGCGTTGAAATATTTTGTTGATATGGAAACAACAAGCTGTTGTGCAAAGCAAAACAACAAAACAACACGCGTTGTCCATGTTCAGTTGCGAAATAATATGCAGTGATATTAGACTGGTATGTTTGGTCGATGATTCCACATAGCTTTATGTATCAAAAGAGTCAAAACAATCTAAGACCTCAACCGTCAAAGATATGCAACATCTTAGAGCAAAACTAAAATATTTACATATTTTAATCACCTTTAATCAGATCACCGTATTCTTAATGTTCATAGGTGCACCAATGAAACTGTATCACCCTTTGATCACGCTTACAAACAAGCCCAAAAGTATTTGCAGTATTGCACAAATGTACCAAACAATTACAACTGCAGTATTACACTAAATATTTTATTTTAATCAAAAATCTATTTCAATATAGAAATCGACAATACACGGGTTATAATGCCAATGACAACAAGTGACCAGACCATGAATGATCTTTAAGCATGTCTTAAATTTAGACCTTGTCAAATTAAAAAATAACGTAGTTTACAAAACACACATTTGTGCTTCAATTATGGTTAACCACATATGACAATTGAACTTCAATAAAATAACATATTTCATAATTTGTAGCCTTCGCGTGCGGTCTTTTAGTAATGCTGATAATTCGAAATACTCCGACTGCTTTACATCAATATATTGCTATAAACACCTTATTTTAATTCGCTTTCATATATTGCGGTACTAAAATAAAATGGGGATCGAAGTTTTATTAAGAGGCTAATGGGGAAAAAGTTCAATGTTTTAAAGGTAACAACCTCCGTCCCATAGTTATCCGTCATCGGTTTAATTTACATAACAGAACAGATATTTTATTTGATTTGTACATAGTACATCATCATATACACCTATTATTATATAACAATTTATAACATCACGTATATCAGTATAATATATAAACACGAATTTATGGAAATTTTAATATAACATAACACAGCATGTAAAGAGGATGATCAGTTTTACTTAACATTTGTAATTTCGTTTATAATTTCCAAGCTTTCTTAAATATATTTTGCAAATTTAATCAATACAGATTTGTTTTCAGTTTTCAATAGCTCAATCAATTTGAACATTGATGGTCGTACATAATAAAGTTTCTTAATATATTTCTTACGTATATTGCTAAAACAAGGACAAATAAGAGTGAAATGGTACTCGTCTTCAATATCAACGGAATAACAACATTAACAGTATCGCTCATTTCTTGGTATTCTATTCCTACCGAATCTACCAGTTTGAACTCCTAAAGAATGTGCAGATAATCTTATTCTGGTGACAAAGAACCTTAAACTACTTGGCAATACATCTAGATGTAGTTCATATGACAGAGAATCTTTACACTTTTGTAACAAATCTAATACACTACTATTTTTAACAGAGCTATGCCAGTCTTGTCAATAAGTATCAATCAATCTTTGTTTAAATATATGTAAAAATGCTTAACAATCAAGAGTATCACTATTTATAAAGCAATCAGCAAAGCCATATGTTTCTAACAATTGTTTAACATTTGATACCCAATTATTATAACCTTTTGAACAATCAGATATACTTTGTCGATAAATCGTTTTCATAATAATATTATCAATATTTAACAATTTACACCAATACTTTATTATCCTAATATATCAAGTAATATATAACGGGTACCTTCCTAAGTCACCATATACACCAGCGTTACAAGTACTCATTCTGACCTTTTAAACACTTTTACAAAATTTGAGGTGTATACGCTCTATTCTTTAGATTTAGTTGTGCCCCTATAGAGAAATCAAAGAGCTGGCATTGTAATTTGGGTTTAATATCATATTTTCTACAATTATACATAAGTAATTTTAATGCTTTTAATTATTTACCAATTAAATGCTCTTGATTCATAGCGAAATTGCAAGTGTAATTAAAAATTGTACCGAGATAGTTGAAGTTATCTACAGTTCTAACAAGTTCCTATGGTAACTTCACTTCTCATTCGGAAGTACTCTGCCTCTTTTTCTAAAAAACATAGCCTTGGTTTTTTGAGTGTTTACCTTAAGACCCCAACAGTTACAATAATCATATAAACTATTTAAGTTATTTTGTAAGTCTTCTGGTGTTTTACCCAAAATTGCAATATCATCAGCAAATAACAATAATATTAACAACATATCCTCAAAATATAAACCTGAATCTAAATTACTTTGTAAATGTAGTTCTAGGTCTTCAACGAATAAAGAAAAAAGCAGAGGTGAAATAACCTCCACTTTACGTAGTCCAACAGCGTAGCTGAAAAAATCTGAGTACGTATTACAACTGCGAACACAAGATTTAACCTTTTCATACATATCCTTAACAATACGCAATAATTTACCTTGAATACCACATTTGTATAATTTAAGCCAAAGGCAATTTTTGTTTATACTATCGAAACAAGATTTTAAATCAATAAAACCAACATACAGACGCTTGTTATTATTTACATAGTGTTGTATGACTGAATGGAGAATAAATATTGCACCAACAGTTGATTTCCCTTTTCTAAAACCGAATTGGGCATCAGATATTACATTATTATTTTCACAAAACGTTTCAATTCTTTTATTTAAATAATTGTGAAAAGTTTAGAAAAACAACTAACTAGTGTTATTCCCCTGTTATTCTGTGCATTTTTGTATCGTCTTTCTTATGTACATGAACGATAACTAACTCCTTCTATCCATTTGTCGGGAAAGAAACCAGACTCTAATATGGCATTAAATAAATCACACATGTGAGCACACAAGATGTTTATACTTTCAGTAAAATACTTATTTAAATGGAAGTCTGTCCCTATAGATTTGTCTTTCTTGAGAGATTTAACAGCACCTAAAACTTCTTCAGCAGTAATAGGAATATTTAACTCATCAAAGGGGCAATCATCATTATCAAAATTATTTCTTGGCAAAATACATTTGCATCTGCATTATTACATACAAATACATCGTTTCATAATGATGAGAAGTGTTTACAAAAGTCATCTACAGAAACATCATTTCCAACAGATTTCTTATTCTTTTTAAAATAACTCCAAAATTGTTTCGGTTAAAAAAAACTAAGTTATTCCATTTCAGACCATTTCTTTTTTAAGTAAGAATTCTTCTTTTTTCGTACTAATAATTTGTATTCATTTTTACATTTACAAAAATATTCTCTACTAACTTTCGTTTTACATGTATTATAAGCTTACAGTGAGTCTAAATATATTGTTCTTAAATTTTTACATTCATTGTCGAACCAGTCTGCATCTTTCACATGAGATGTGTCAGAGAATGACGTATTGTCATTTTTGTGATATACTGTTTTGGAAAATAACGGATCCGCTACTCCCCGGATTATAAAGATAAAACTATTCAGTGCATCATTTATAGACGACCGACTAGTGCTATCAATATTCCCAATAATCCTATTAAAATCGGGCAATTTGGCGATCAGACTGGTTCGAAATGTATTAACATAATCACTATTCCAATTATATCTAACATGGGAGCTTTCATTCACTACAGGTGTAATCACTGGGGGCTGACGAGGTCAAAGCGTAGTCCGTTTCGCTACCACGTCGGGTATATGTTTTACTACGAAAACATTGTTTAAATACACATGACATCGAGGACGGACTAGTCGAAAATTGTGTTTAAAACATGTAAGATTATGCTTTTCTTATAACAAAACTCTGAATTTAAGTACAATGACATGTCATAGGTCTGTTACATCAAATTGTAATCCAAGATGTGTCTGGATTATGCGGTTAAACATGAAATATACGGCTGATTTATCAAAACGAAGCCAAGTTTCACTTTTAACAAGATGTGTTTGTGAAACACAATGTCCCCCTATATGATGTTTGACATTGTAGGATGACCTTGACCTCGTGAAGGATGACCTTGACCTTGACCTTTCACCACTCAAAATGTGCAGCTCCATGAGATACACATGCATGCCAAATATCAAGTTGCTATCTTCAATATTGCAAGAGTATTCATAAAATAAGCGATTTGGGCCACATATATTTGACCTCTGACCTTGAAGGATGACCTTGACCATGACCTTTCACCACTCAAAATGAGCAGCTCCATGAGATGCACATGCATGCCAAATATCAAGTTGCTATATTCAATATTGCAAAAGTATTCATAAAATGAGCGATTTTGGCCACATATAATTGACCTCTGACCTTGAAGGATGACCTTGACCTTTCACCACTCAAAATGTGCAGCTCCATGAGATACACATGCATGCCAAATATCAAGTTGCTATCTTCAATATAGCAAAAGTTATTGCAAAATGTTAAAGTTGGCGCAAACAGACAGACAGACCAACAGACTAACAGACCAACAGACAGACAGGGCAAAAACAATATGTCCCCCACTACTATAGTGGGGGACATAATAAAAATGCAATTAAGGTTTACAAATGTGTTTAATTGACACAATGTTACAATTTCCATATTGATCTACGTATCGTTAAGCCACTGGTGTGTTTCGAAATGTGTAGGGTGACTCGGTTATCAGAAATAAAGGCTAAATATTATTATTAGGCATGATCATGTCTCTGACAGAATGCCTCGCTACGACAACGCTTTAGCGTGTATGCGTTTCTCACAGAAGACGTATTGGTCATCTCTCGAAGGCAAAATAAAGAAAAGATTTTTTTAAATACAGAATCATGGGGTGGCTGGATGTTTCATTTGATGAAGAAGTAGTAACAATGGCACAACATGATCCGAAGCGCACAGTCGACATGGTTTTGCACATTATTATGATATAATTAAATTCACGACTAGGCCAAAGGAAAAGATTAAATCGAAAATCCATATATAAGATGACCGTTGAGAGTCGAGGACCTAATGTCGTCGGTCAAAAAAAAATGACGCATCTTCACCTCGTGATAATCCCTTATACGTTCATTTTGATACAGACCGACGATAGGTTTTCAGCATACGGTACTCTTTATCAAATGACATTCGATTTTCGTTATCCCCAACTCGCTTATCTCAAAACTCTGCTTATGTCAAAGTAAATCCGATGTGCCAACTTCGATCATTATTCATCTCACACGGATTTTGATTTTTACCTTGTATATATCAAAGCGATTTTTTTTGAAAATCGGCGATCGTCAACTAATTTTGAGATGAATTTCATGTTCGTATACATGATTTTACCTGTAAAATCCACACCTGTAACAGCCGTAAGGTGTGGAAAGTAGGAACCCAATGGCACAAATCCGCAATTGCATACCAATATATTGTAAAGGTGTGGCAATGGGTTTCTGTCACAGGTTATTGTTTACTGCGTACATGACGGCCGGTAAATTGACCTCGTGTTACAATGCGGTTAAGGCCCAGTCTCACTATGATGCCGGCGGAGCCCCAGTGCGTGATCAGGCATCTACCAGGATGAACCGGGGCCCTACCGGGATGACCCGATGCTCCAACGGGATGAACCGTGGACGACCGGGAACAACCGGGGCTCCACCAGGAAAGTATTAAAATGTTTAATACCTCCGGGATGAACCAGGAGTCACTGGGTTGGACCGGCAACGACCGGCGAGGCACCGGGAACAACCGGGACTGTACCGGGAACAACCGGGACGGCTCCTTGGCTCCACCAGGGCACAAACACACCCCGGCAGAGCTACGGCAACGCCCCGTCGGAGCCCCGGTGAATGCCGACAGAGTCCCTTTATAGCTACGTTACATAAGTAAACCGGTGCTCTGACGGTGCCTTCCATTCCCGGTGCAGACCCGGTTATTACCAGTGCCAAGCCGGTCATTGCCGGTCCTTTCCGGTAACCCCTGGTTCATCCCGGAGGTATTAAACAGTTGAATACTTTTCCGGTGGAGCCCCGCGTGTCCCCGGTTAAACCGGGGCGTTGCCGCAGCTCTCCCGGGGTCTGATGCCGGCATAGCCCCGGTGAGTGCCGGCGTGGTGACGGTATACCGGGGCTCTGCCGGGACTCTGCCTGCTTTCACCGGGTTCAACCTTTTCGTTTGGATGTTCATACGCACAGTGAAGCACAGCAACTTTTGCACTGGGAAATGGCAGTCTGCAGTAACTGCAAACTGCATGTGGTATGTCCTGAAATGGATACAGAAACTTCGTTGAGCAACCTATACATTATATTTGTACTTCGTTGCGCAACTAATACATACTCTGTGCGAAACCTATACATAAAGCGACTTGTAATTTCCTTCGAAACACAGGATTTCAATAATTAAAATACATGTTTGTAACCTGTTTTGTACTTTAAAATGTGTAATGTACACTGAATCAAAGTAACATGTAGTTTTATTTAATTAAAGTTACCTTAATTGGCTTTTTAACAGAATACCACCTTATGCATTGCTTCAAATAAAAATATTTCGATTTTAGCTCAAAATAAACTTAAAGGTTCCAACTACGCGCATTTGTTATTAATTTGTTATTGAAAATAAGTACCTACCATTACTAGATGTTCCGTTCTCTAATCCATAAACACCAGAAAAGATGAAACTCGCCTGATTAAGTAGTGTATTTACACAATGTTTTCGTAGTAAAACATATACACGAGGTCGTAGCGAAACAGACTACGCTTTGACCTCGTAAGCCCCCAGTGGTAATATTATAACAAAGAAGAGAGAAACTAATCGGGGTATGATCGCTCCATTCCTTTACAGAATGTATTGTAAAATCACGTATGCTTGACATGTTCGTGTCTTTTATGAGTAGGTAATACATGACAGACGCTCCGTGCTGGTCGACACAAGTATACGATCCAATATTGAAATCATTACCTAATCTACCGTTAGCTACTCGCAAATTGTTTGACCTACAAAGATCAAGAAGTTTTGTTCCAGAGGTGTTACATTTTTATCCATTGAGGCCCTTTCCATATTATAAATGTATTTATTAT
The DNA here is from genome assembly GCF_020536995.1 of Dreissena polymorpha. Classification (NCBI taxonomy): domain Eukaryota; kingdom Metazoa; phylum Mollusca; class Bivalvia; order Myida; family Dreissenidae; genus Dreissena; species Dreissena polymorpha. The sequence continues at coordinate 162,922,584 of NC_068355.1, forward strand.
CGTTGTGTGAATGAATAAACTGGTTATACAGGTTTTTGAAGGTGATATATGTCCAATGGTGCGGAAATCAAGATTTCCTCGTGCACAGATTTGTAGGTTTAGTCATTCGACAGCCAAGCAGGGTAGAGCGAAGACTTGATTTAAATCATTTTATTTATTTTCTCAACCACATTTAATTGTGAAATTTGATTTATTTTTGTGTCGTATTGGCGTTGGCAATTTATTAATTAAACAGTCAGGATGAAAGGAGAGATCGCTTCGCCGGCGGGGATAGGGCTGGCACAGTAAATGGACACACGTAGCGACCACGTGGTAGCGGTCAAGAAGGTAGGCCTTCGGGGATAGAGGAGAATTGTTTGACGTGTTTGGTTTACATATAATACGCACAATGTGAAGAAAAGTATCATTTCTCACGTTTTTCTCTTGTAAAATGTTTAAAGAGGCATGTCCTTTTTTTTCGGAAAATCATTGGTGCCAATTCTGATATAATTGACTGTATTGTCGGCGATTACGCATAACCATTCTTACAATCACTGAAAAAAGTGTATCTGGAAAAAACCAATCAGCTTTAAAGCAGATAGATTAGCAGATGTTAACGAGTCGGTGCAGGATATGTAAAATAATGGCTGTATTGAAGAATTAAAAGACATCCCTCATGTTGTTAGTCAATCAAGTGTAGCCGTGAATAAAGCCGGAAGCTGGATTTGTGATCAATGAGGACAAGTCAATATAAGTACCAGTTCAGAGGCTAGAATGGGTAAGATTAATCTGGGATAGCCAAATGTTTTCTTTTGAAATTCCCGATAGAAGAATAACTGATTTTAAAAATACTCTTTTAAAGGTATTTTCTTCCATGCCAATGGTTTCGGCAAGGGATTTAGCTAGATGTACGGGGAAAATTGTTTCATTGATGCCTGTTATAGGTAGTCTGGCTAGGTAAAGACTAGATATCTTTATTCTGAAATCGTTTCTAGACCGTCATAGCATAGAGTTATAGCCCTTGAACCAGATAGCTTATTTATTTCCGAATTTAGATTTTGGTTAGGTCGCATAGATGGCATACAATCAAGACATTTTAGTAAAACTACATGTGTCGAAGTTTTAAAAGTTTACAGTGATGCAAGTGGGTTTGCTGGTGGGGCTTATATTGCTGATATGTCAGGTTTCATTTTTCACGATATATGGTCAAATGACGGTTGCAATACAAGTTCTACTTATAGAATAATTAATGGAGTAGTTCTAGTTTTACGTGCATATGGGAATTTTTTTAGGGGGAGCTGTTAAGAGGTTTACTGACTCTGAATCACGTGTAAAGCTGGTAAAGGTAGGAAGTTCTAAACTTTAGTAGCATGATCTAGCACTAAGCATTTTAGTATGTGTTTCAAGATGAATATAGGACTAGAAATACAATGGGTTCCAAGAGAATTAAACTCCATTGCCGACAGTATAAGTAAAATGAGCAATACAGATGAATGGTAAAGCTCACGAGATTTCTTTGAGTTTTTAAATGGTAGCTCGGGTCCGATTTTGATTGATCGCTTGGCTACTTTTAGAAATGGAAATACTTAAAGATATAATTCAAAATTCTTTGATTTTGAAACAGAAGCAGATTGCTTTACACAGTTTTGGGATGCCGATTTGAATTGGTTGATGCCCCTATTTATCTCGAAGGAAAAACAATTTTGCACTTTCTAGAATGCAACGCATATGGCGTTTTGGTGGTACACAGATGGCCTAGTGCAGCATTTTGGCTATTCTTATTTGAGGCTGGTAATGTACTAATGCACTTTGAGAATGATATTATTGTGTTTGACAAAGGGCAAACTATTTGTATGAGTAATAACCACTCTGTTTCAGTCCAAGACCTTTTTCAAGAAATGTTCTTGCTATTCGAATTTAACTATACTATATGTCGTTTATATGTGAATTGGTGATATGAATGTTTTGACTGTTTTGCTATACTTATGGTATAGTTGGGATTTTTCACGTGTTTATATGTGTAGAAATGATTCAATGGATGTTGTTTTTGTATGGCCATTAAGTATGTATAGAAACCATGTTGGTGTATGTCCGTTTGCATCTGGTGCTTACGAAGTCGTGTACAGTACACGAGGAATCGAATATTGCAAAAAAGAAAGCAAAAACAGTACTTGTAAAAAAGAAAGCCAGGGTTAAAAATAATAGTTTTAAAAGTATAATACTTGCAAAAAAGATAGCAAGGGTAATATTTATTTCAAATTGGAAAATACTTGCAAAAAAGAAAGCAAGGGAAACGGTTGTGTTACAGAAAGTCAATTTAAAATGTTGGTGTGTGTGTTTCGTGTCTGTCTGCCTCTGGGGTAGACGCGATTGTGTGTGGCATTTCGTGGGCTCATGGGGTTGTGGGATCGTGTGGTCGTTGTAATTCTGGTCTGGTTGTGTTTACTGATGATGGATTGAAAAGGGCCAATTCTGGGCCGCTGGTTCGGAGGTGCTTAGTGACTAAAGCGGATGTGTAGAGGCTTTGATTCTTTGATTTGAGATCTGTAATGGTGTGTTTGGTGCGTTTTTTTTTTTTTTGGGGGGGGGGGTTGGCGGTTTGGGGACTTTGAATTGATAGGATGCGATGCAAGATTTTTTGAGGATTGTGCTATAATTATTATTTTCAATAATTATTATTTTCAATAGTTAAACGGTTCAATTGTGCAAGGGCAAACAGGTATTGACATTTTGTAAAACAAATGCAGTTTTATGCCCTGTCTTCTACTTGAAAAAATGTATCTTGGCAACAACTATTCTAGATATTGCAATATATGTTTTGTTTAGAAACATAACAAATTGTAAGAAAATGAATAAATACATTTTTGTTGGCTCAAAGCAGATTAGTTACAGTAGACAATTAGATATTTTGCACCACATCTTTCGTGAAATTTGACTTAAACCTAATTTTCACGGGTTGCATTCATTTCGGTCAGGGGAAGAAACTGCTGTTGCAAATAGCGGTGTATCTGATAGTGTTAAAAAAGCATGGGCAGTGGAAGACTATAGGCGCTTAGGATGGCTACGTGAGAGATTCGGATGAAACACAAACAATTGTTTCTTCTCGTTTGGATTTGTAAATATATATGGTACTTGGTGTTGTGTGCTGTTAGTTGTGCGTTGTTTTTTTACCCCGTTCTTTTTCTGTCGATAAAATTCCCTGCTTGTCATGACACCTAAACAAATGTGTTTGTTTTTATTCTAAATGGTTAGATGATAAATAATTCATGTTTGTCATAAAATGTTATGGATTATAAAACATAATCGGGAACATAATCAAATTCATCAAATCAGTGGTTTACACTATCAAATACAACAATTTTCTACTGTTAAAGTTGCCTATCAGCTAGACACCCCCTTTACTTTCATAGTATGTAATGTCATACATGTATTCCAGGCATTCAAACAAGCCTATATTAACTGTATTGTATGCTGGGGAATTCTCGCCCAAGAGATAAACACCGCATATATAGATAACATTGTCTAAATTGAAAAACACTTTGTCTAATTTAATCCATATTATGTCTATTTTTACTAATTGAAATACCATTGGAACGTGCGTCTCTATAATACAAAGCAACTCCACCACTGGCTCGTCTTGATCTCCGATGCTGGAATTTTCTATATAAATTATGCACGGTATAGCCGGAGATTTCAATATTACTGTCACTTCAAGCCCATGATAGAAAAATAATGTCGTGGTTTGATAAAATATTTACAAAATCAGTATTGTCTCGTTTATTTCGAGTTAAACCATTTACGTTCCATGCTAGTATCTTAAGGTCATCCCCGGTGAATTCATAGTCTCGCACAGGTTTGCCGTTGATATAGAGATTGTCATACGATATCCAGGACGTCTTGCCATCGCGCCGGGCCTCTTTCATTTTCGGCAAGAGCTGCCTCCGTTGTCGACAATTTCCTTAGGAAATTGTTTGTTCACAAAGTATGGTGTGCCATTCAGAGTTTTCCACTGTTTACGAACGAGTTCCTTTTTCCTTATACAAAGTAAATTTCGCGACAATGTTACGATTTTTACCGTCAACTTTGGAACCCATACGGTGCACTCGCTCAAAAGACATTTGGCTAACAAGATCTTGTGCAATTTCATTTTTTCGACCATGAATTCTCGTAGCTTATTTTCAGTGGTGTCTGGATTTTCAGTCGGGACCTCGGGAATGTTTGTAAATACGAGATTATTACGCATAGACTGCGACTGTAAGTAGGTCAGGTCATTTGTATGTTCATCCCTGTGTTTTTCAAGGGAAGATATTTTACTGCTTGCCTGAGCTAATGCAAAATCTACACGTTCAGTTTTTTCTTCAATCAACCTTAACCTTTCACATGTTTTTTGTTAATATCATGCAGGTAAGCCCAAATTTTCTTCAAATCACCATTGACTCCTTCAACTTTCTTCTCAAGTTTATCAATTGGCTCGAATGTTTTATCCATCAAACATAAACGATCATCTATCCGCTTTAAATATGTTACACTATCTGCATTTGATGGCTCTTTAGGACAGTTACTAGTTGTTGCCATGTCACTTTTTGGGTGGGGGTGGGGTTGGCCATATTGCCAGGGTTTGTTTTAGGCGAAGATTCCTTATAAAACACGTCAGATAAATTCAGCGTTTCAGCAAGCACATCATTGTACAGTACACGTGTTTGTTTGATTTAAACTGTTTGTTTGATTTAAAACGTCACTTACGTTCAAAGAGTCCGCTGAATTCAAATTAGTTAAACGGCCCGCCCTTTGTGATTGCCCATTGTTATCACCTTCACTGCTTATTTTTCTTTTTTTCTCTTCCATTTCGCTCATGTTTCCCTATTGAGATTTAATCACATTATGTAACACCAGGGCTTAATTCACCATAAAATTATCACACCGTTTCGCAGTGTCGCATACATCCGAGCTACCTGATAAATGCTCACAAAATCCCACGTTTTCACTTGCTGATGTACACGTATATCCACGAAAATACCCGGAAAAGACGCACAAACGTGTACAAAATATACTTTCTATTTTTCAAAATATCCAAAAAGTCACAGATCTCCACTGGAATGGTTTAATCCTATCACTGTACGATTTATTTACTAAAATTCCTTTTCTAAATTTCCTAAAATTATTATAACTTTAGAGCTAAAATGTTCACGTCATCACTCTAAGATATACGCGACATATGTCTTATGGAACAATCCATTTTATTTCGATATCTGTCTGGGAAATGCTGCATGCGATGGTGACATTTAAGCCTGTCAAGGTCTATTCCTGTCGTTCATTGTTTAATGTTATATAGATATATTGCACAATGTGTCATATAACATGAAGTATCCATGGCGTAATAGTAAAAGAGGAGCCATTTTTGTGGGCGGCTGCGAATGCCAATTTTAGATAAATGGTTTAACGCACACGTGAATAACTTAATACACCCCGTTATATCAAGCAAATATGTCATCATTATCAAAAGTGATGCAAATAAATACAGTTTTGACACTATACACTCAATTGTATTATCAAAAACACCCCTTCCCCTCCACATTACGAAACCCTAGGTAAACTGTGACTGCTATCTATCTTTATGTATTATAAGCATGTTTCATTCAACATCGTAACAAACATAACTACTAAATTCGTAATATCGCTTTAAAGTTTAGTGTCTCTATAGATTGACGTTCAGTTTCTGTTTCTTCAACACTGACTTAAACTGACTTGAATACAGTGTATATCTTATGGACGTCTAGTTTCTTTACAAAATCCTAAAAATTCTCACGCATGATTTACGTTAAGACTGGTAAAATACTATACTATTTTTGTTTCGCATATGATTTTCATTTGCTCAATTCAGACATGCTAGATCTACAATAAAATAAACAGCGTGTTGAATATATGCATAGATTAGTGCATATGTTTACAATTATATCATCTGGTAAATTGTAAGCGAACTATGTCAGAATTATAACTTACTTGAGCTTCCCATGTTAAATTGTTCGTGATTTCAGTTTATGTTCGTTCCAATTTTGGCATTTCTGTGACATTCATCACACTTGCTGCAAAATTGTTTTTTTTTACCGTAACATACACATATTCTCTGCATTTAATATGTTTTGTCGCAACTGAAATATTCAAACTTTATTATACCGTAAGAGAAAGATACTTATTCGACTGGTTCCGAACATAGCTTATTGCTTAAGTGTCGATTTAAGATAAACGATTATTGTATTTATGTAACCTTTTTGTAATTATTCTTGGTTTCTATCATTCTGTTTTCCTGCTGTGATCTTTTGTGTCGGTTCATATAATTTACAATTATGTAGATTAATACGAGATAAGCAAAAGATAAAAAAACGTTTTACAAATTGATCTTACTTCCAGGTTTGTGATGATTAAGCTTCGGGTACTATATTGTGATTCATACCGTTGTTTCTATGTTGTTTGTCACTATTCTGGCGGCGTCTTAAATCGAAAAACGTGAGTTCTACTAAAATGAACAGTACATAAACTTAGGAAATACGGAATAAATACAAACGCAATCATAAATACTGAGTAATAAAATTGTAACGAGAAAAAAAAACCTGAACCGAGTAATAGTTCATATCGGTTCAAGAATGTTTATTTTGAGCAGATTTAGTATAGTTTACTTATTATGCCCACCGTCAATTGCAAATGTCGAAGCCATTTATCGTCCCAGATAAGCATGTACCGATCGAACATTCTAATAAGGGAGGACTCTCCCCGCTGATTTTATGGTAATTTTCGTATACAGTAGGTATCCTCCTAGAGAAAATCCAATTAAAGCGGATAGTGTCGTCCATGCTTAGCCTGTGCGGATTGTACAAGCTTATCTGAGACGATTCTTTCGCACATGCATAAAGCCCCGTTTTTATGTGGGAGCATTAGCTCACAAATAATGTTGAGGCAATTTTGCAAATCAGAATGGGCTTACTACGCTAAGAACCGTAACCCGTGACTGCCTGTATGGATAACTGCAGACGACGAATGCTAAAAGCGTCTGCTCTTACCACCGCATCTACCTCTTTATAGTTCCCACTGGTACACTACATAGTGTGTATGTATTCAAAAGTATTTAACAGCTTGTAAAACAACGTTGGCCATTCTAGTGTTTATCATTTAAATCTGTACATATTGACTGCTTTCAGGGTAAACGGGGCTTAATGCATGTCAAATAAGATTAGCCTGTGCACACTGATTAGCTGCATCAATGATTTGAAAAACAAACAACACAACACATCTCGACCTGTGTTTTAAGACACACTCTTTATAAATTTGAATTGGTTGTGGTCATTTCAAACTTGCGATATAAAGAACTATATCATAATTTTGAAAACTGAGTTTGGTCTAAGATTATACAACAGCGAACAAATTCAGTGCCTTCAGCGCTTTGATTATAGAGCGCGACTCATCTCAAACAGTAAACCCACGCATGGACTACGACAGACTACTACTACTCTATCTGTTTATCGGATTACAACCCACTGTCACACATAAAGCTCGTGTAACACGCAAATAACACAATTAATTTTCTAAACTAAGCAGACTTATTTTTATGGAATCGTTAGCGCATATTAAGATTTTACAGGTACAAGTATTGACCATTTTCCTTTATATAGATTACTACTTTAACTACACTATAGACATCTAATATTCACAAAAATTACCACTTCTTATACTTGCATTGGCATTTACTCATCGAACGATCCACAATATCTAGTTTAGTGAGCACCTAAAACCATTGATCATTTTTGAAATCTGGTTGCTGCCAGATGACTGCCTTTTGTAGTTTACAGTTAAATTTACCACCTATTCATGCTTGCCAAACAGGTCATACCTGTATAGCATCCATATTTACTCATAGTTATGAGTAAATTTATTATTCTCTATTCTCAAAATACTATTAAAATCTTATCCTCTTATAACCCATATCATCATCATTATCATTATCATACAAATAATAAACCAAAGACAAAATAAGAGTGAGTGCTTGTATTTGACAGGATTTTCAACATATAAATGCAAAAAACAATTCCTCTGACGCCCGTATGTGTTATATGTGCAATTGATTTAGACCTCAACGGCACCGCTCAGTTGATGAGTCTCGAGACGACTGGAAACGGTGTAACATCTTTGTTCAGGTGCATAAAGAACTGAAACGATACTATTTAAATGCTGTAGGGCATGTTATTATGAATACTTCACATGCACATGTGTGTCATGTGAAAAAGTGCAAATTTAATCATTACAATTAGACGTCAAGTATATATCTCAAATAATGAGTTACTGTTTGAATAAACTGATCCCCGCCAAAGTGCGCACAGGACGCCCCCAATGCCCATCAATCACGCCAACTTGCTTAAATATTATAAATTATCAAATGTGAAACATTAATTTGTTCAAAGAAGCTGCTACTATTTGCAAGATTCATTCACAACCACCAATCAAGAGAAGTGTACATGACTTCACGTACATCCCATAAATAATCAGTAGTAATAAACGAATCAGGTAAAACCGCGAGCGGGATACGCAACCCTACTGCCATTTTTGTTTTCTTATTTTTTCTTTTAATGGCAGGGGAACGTATGCGGACCCATGGCTCGAGACCGGTGTCTAGGTGCCTTCATCACCTCCCGAAACCTCTAATTTTAGAGAAATCTACAAATAAGCAGCTATTATTATACTGTAAACATTAAGTATTCTTTAGCAAAAAATGTAATTAAAACATTATTAATTTCATTGCGCAAATTAACATAACAAACAAACATCAAAAGCATTCCGCACACACCCCGGACATCAACAAGAAACAAACAAATCACTCAAACCATAAAATCCATAAAGCACCTAAGAAGAATGTTGATAAATCATAAGTATTCCGAGAAATATATAAATGCATATGACGAATGTTTTGTTGTTGTTTTTTGTTTTTAAACAGCTATATTAAACCGACTTCAACATCTCACCAGTCACACCAAAATGAAAATATTAAGTAATCGTACAATAAGAATGTCTTTAAAATTAAAATTAAACGTTCATTACGACTGACAACAAAACATAATAACACTGACATTTAAACATACCAATATTTCAATAAATATGCTGGAGGTACTATCTCCAGGAAGTGAGAGTCTCGAAAAACATGACACCCATAACTTAAAAAAAAAACCTTTCAAACAAAATATTAAGTAAAAAATGAGTCAAAATAATCAAGAAAACTTAGCTGCTTCAGACTTAAATGAAAATACACCCATCGTCTTTCCCAGTAAAGGAATCGGTTCGTGTTAAGATCCCATCTCACATGGAAGAAAAACCGAACTGAAAATATACTAAATATACATTATACTTGCAAAATTATAAACATAAAAACAATGTAACCAATTATTTAACCATACATATGTTCATTAAGGGCGGGCGGGCGGGGTTATCATCCTTTCGTTTTCTTGTTCCATAATGTTTGCCTGTCAAATACACCCTCGAATGGCGACTGAAATAGATGTGCAAATCAAATATACCCCAAAACGAAAAACTCGTGCGCTTTCGCGCTAAAACATGCACACAAAACCCGTGCATTATTCGCGCTAAACCATTACCATAATCTCTCTTCTAAATAACACGTATTAAACCATACTATACCGTATTTATCAAACCGAGAATAATTTCATTTACTCATAGTTATGAGTAAATTCATTATTCTCTATTCTCAAAATACTATTACAGTCTTATCCTCTTATAACCCATATCATCATCATTATCATTATCATACAAATAATAAACCAAAGACAAAATAGGAGAGAGTGCTTGTATTTGACAGGACTTTCGAATAAAACAGAGAATACAAATAATATAAAACATAAAATGAATACTTAAATATTCTCCACCACGTTATATACCTCTCGAACTATGTTTTTACTGAAAAGATACAATTACAAACATTTGTAAAAGCAATAAAAATAATTCAATCAAAATAGGCACACTATGGCCTTCAACAACGGTCAACTGACCACACAAGCCAACTGGCTTATCAAAATCAGGCACACTCTGGCCTTCACAAACGGTCAAATGACCACACAAGCCAACTGGCTAATCAACATCAGGCACACTCTGGCCTTCACAAACGGTCAAATGACCACACAAGCCAAACGGCTAATCAACACCAGGCACACTCTGGCCTTCACAAACGGTCAAATGACCACTCGAATAGTGCACAAGAGAATTAAACAGATATAATAAAACAATATTTACAAAATTAATGATAAATATTAAAACAAATTAAAAAGATCATAATCATGATCTTAATAATAATAATAATAACATAGTAAATAAACCATGCCTTTATGTTCTTTACTACTTAATATACCATTCGAACTGACACAGTCCAATTACTGCATTGCAAAAATAAACTTGCAAAGATTGTTTATTCCATGTGGACATGCGTTCTAAGAAAGTACGGTCAACTAACACATGCCCACTGGCTAATCAACATCTTACACACTCTAGCCTTTACAAACGGTCAAATGACCACACAAGCCATCTGGCTAATCAACAACAGGCACACTCTGGCCTTCACAAAATGTCAACTGACCACTCGGATAATACACAAGAGAATAAAACAGATATAATAAAACAATATTTACAAAATTAATGATAATTAGTAAAACCAAATAAAAAACATCATTATCATAATCTTAATAATAATAATAAAATACTACATAAACCATACCTCTTTTTTCTGCAATTCTTAATATACCATTCGTACTGTCCAGTTACTGCACTTTGTTCGAAGTTCCAGCTCACCATTCCGCTTCTAGCAGAGAATCAGTCATCTCATCAAAAATCTCCTTCCAAATACTATGTATTTCGCAAATGAACGCCTAAACTACTTTATCATCCTTTCGTTTTCTTGTTCCATAACGTTTGTCTGTCAAATACACCCTCGAATGGCGACTCAATAGATGTGCAAATCATATGTACCCCAAAACGAAAAACTCGTGCGCTTTCGGGCTAAAACATGCACACAAAACCCGTGCATTATTCGCGCTAAACCATTACCATAATCTCTCTTCTAAATAACACGTATTTAACCATACTATACCGTATATATCAAACCGAGAATAATTTCATTTATATACATTCAAGTATTTTGCAATAGTCTGATATGTTCTTATCTGCCTTGTTTTTGATATCGCTTCTCTTTTGCATCATATATTTTGCCCTGTTATATACTTGATGACATATACACGATATTTATTAACTATGTACTAACAACTCACGTTTCTTCTTTTAAATATCATAGAGTGTTGTCTTTGCTCTAATGGGACACGTCAACTTACCATTTAACCGGAAGCAAGGCTGCTGTGAAGCATTCCAACAACCAATCTTTTACTTTTTTTAAACTTAAAACGACAAGTTTTAAAACATAAGCCACACGAACTCCATTAGAAGCTACTTCTACGATACCCATATTTTGAGTATACTGTTTTTCCGCCAGCACTTACCAATACCACAATGCCCGTAAATCATTATTTTCTAAATCATCATATGTTACATTTTTCCATTCATTTTTCCATTCATATGTTTATTTTATTTTATTAGTAATCCCCCTTGGTACACGGCTCACGTTGGCGAGTATGAGATCCGACCACTACACCTTGTCTACAACTGAAAAGGCGGCATGGCTTCTACCCAACCGTCCTAGATATCATCCTCCCTTGTCAAACGACTCTCTACACTGATAGGACATGCCGCCCACCCTACTACAAACCTAGTTTTCTGTTGCTTATGATTAAGGTCTAACTCGAGTAATTTCTTCGGGATTTATGCAATAGATTTGAGACGGGTTGTGTTTTCAAAAATTGTGTGTGGAAAAGGTTATAACGATCTGTAAATAAGCAATATATCGCTTATTCCATTAAGGCTGAGAAAAGGGGAAACTGAACGCATAACAAAATGGGGACTGTAAATCGTATTTTCAGCAATGAAAAACATAAAATGCGAGTACTTCGCATCAAAATAATGACTGTGTTTTAATATGTTTGCTTGAGCTATGCATATACAGGTGATATAGCATTTGTCGAAGTGTTCATGTTGCTAAAATGTTCAAGTAAAGCGGATCGCGAATATACTAGTAGATGACGCAGAAAAATCTCGAGTTGAAAATGTATGTCTATTTTTTGGTCAGAAAACTGATATTTTAAAGTGGTCATATAGTGCATATAGTGTGATACAACATGCTATTTAGATATTACATATTAAAAAGTCCAAAAAATAATGTAGGTATAAAATACAATTAAACGCATGCTGTGAAATATTAAGATTAAATTGCATTTGTTTTTACCTTGAATTGATATAAATATCCATATTGAAACACTTGATGCCTGACGTGAAAGAGTCAAACCCGTTGCAAATATTGCCTTTCGCAGTTTAACAATTTTAGAACACTATAGCGTAACCTGTAGCTCACAGACGCCGAAGCATGCACATAACCGTCTTTATGACAACTACCCCGAGGTGACTGCAAGCGAGCTAGAAAAAAGGAGCAGGTTAACATCTTTTTAAACAAGGCAATAAAACAGTGTACACCCAGTTGTAACATTGAACTTTCATTTTTGAATACAGAAAAATGTTTTACTTGAAAACTTAAGAAAAAACAACTTCAAACTATAGTAATTGATAGACATAATTGAGGAAGAGTGCAGTGCACAAGAGGAAATAACACTCCGCTAGTTTTTAAGGGACTGTCATTTGTTATTTATTGTATTAAAATTTTGTCCGAAGCATATCATGAAAACTGAATGAGGTATACAAACGAAACTTCATCTGGCAAACTAAACGGGATATTCATTTGTTAGTTCGCTGGTAGATATATCATCGAATAAAAGTGAGGTGTTTTAATCCATAACTCCTGCTATCATAATGTAACAGTAATTTCAGTTGTTAATGTTCTTGCTAAAATTTTCTTCAAGGCATATCAAAACTTAAACTTGCATTTCATAGAGATGAAACTTTATATGTTTGATGCCGTAATTTTTCGAAAACCGGTTCTTGAAAATTCATGCGGATGGGAATTATTCCAGGCACCAAATTGGCTGTTCTAGTGTTTGGAATCATTCGATCATATTCAATTCATGAGCTATTGAACTTTTAGTTTGAAATCATAATTGCTACATTCGATACATTTTGCTAAATTAATATAAAATAACTTTAAATTAACTCAAGAAATATTGCTAAATACAGTTTTGAAAGATTTCTGCACGTCTTTGCACAGTAATGTAATGCCTTATATATTGTAATATGTACATAGAATATTATTAAATCATAGGCACATGTCCAAATCAGTATGAAAAATAAATTCTAAGGAAGACATTTTATAGGGAAGAAACACGTGTATTATGTACACACGTAAACGAAAATAAAAACTTCAACCAACCAAACTGTACTTATGGTTTGCAATGGTAGTGGAAACAAATAACTTCTTGTACTTTGCCTAATAGGTTTAACCGCATATTGCGAAATACAATTTGAGTACATTTATGTTTTATATTCCATTACATTTTATGACAAACATAAATTATTTATCATCTAACCATTTAGAATAAAAACAAACACATTTGTTTAGGTGTCATGACAAGCAGGGTATTTTATTTCTTGAAACACACGCACGGAGTGGGTGTTTGTATCTGACAGGGCTTTCTACACATAAATGCAAGAAACAAATCTTCTGACGATCGTATGTGTTCAATGAGCAACAGATATCGACCCCAACGGCACCGCTCAGTTGAAAAGTCTCGAGACGTCAGTAAACGTTGCGACATCCTTCTCATATATTTAAGAACTGAAACGATACTAAATCCATTCTGTAGAACACGTCGTTATACGTATCATTAAACATGCTCATGCGTTACATGTGAATAATTGAATATTTTTAATACCCATCAGACGTAAAGCCTAAACTCAAAATCATACAATTGCACAATTTAACTACACAATTCAAAATCACAAGCCCAAACAAGGACGCCACGGCCCTAACAACCGCCCGTCCGCCGCCGATGCCCAAAGCGCACCGAGGACGCCCCCTATGCCCATCCACAACGCCTATTTGCGAAAAGTACATAAAGTGAAGCATTAGTTTTGATAAAACAGCTGCGATAATTACAAGATTTATTCATTACCATCAATTAAGAGAAGTGCACATGACTTCACGTACACCCCAAACAATAATCGGTGGTAACGAACGATTCAGGTGTAACCGCGAGCGGGATACGCAACCCTACTGCTCATTTTTCATTTTTCTTTTAATGGCAGGGGGACGTATGAGGACCCATGGCTCAAGACAGTTCTAGGTGCCTTCATCATCTCCTGAAACCTCTAATTTTAGAGAAATCTACAAATAATCAGCTGTTACTATATCGTAAACGTTAAGTATTCTTTTTAGAAAACTATGTAAATCCCATGGTAAAATGTCCGGAACCAATGCCCCTTTCTATCTCAAGTCAGTCATCCGTCTGCTCTCATAAAACTCACTGAAACACATAAAACATAATATTAACATCAACACACAAACAGAGCATAAATAAATAAAACGATTTAAATCAAGTCTTCGCTCTACCCTGCTTGCCTGTCGAATGACTAAACCTACAAATCTGTGCACGAGGAAATCTTGATTTCCGCACCATTGGACATATATCACCTTCAAAAACCTGTATAACCAGTTTATTCATTCACACAACGATAATAAATACATTTAAGCAAACACAAACCAGTCTATTTTCTGTCGCTTACCTGAACAGTCCATTCAACTCGGCGAACATAAGATTGGTTTATAGATTATTGCAAGGTAAGGCTTTTGTTCGGTTAAACAAAAGTATGTGAACTTTGTTTAAGTTCTGTAAACAAACACAGATTTAAGATTTTCTAAGATTTAATTGTTTAAGCATGTATTTAACGCTGAAGTTAGTATTTAAAATGTTAATAAACTTTAAAACTATTTGATAAAACGTGTTCTTGACCAAGACAAATATTGCATAAGACGTCAAATCGTTTCACATTTAAGACAAAGAAATAAGACAATTTCGAAGAATTTTCTAAGCTCTAGTTTACATAATTATTTATTTTAGATTGTTCACGAATAATTATTAGAAAAAATATAATGATTGATAATCGACACATATCATTTGTATTCTCATATAATTGTTTGTTCAGCAATAGTAAATGTTTTTGAATGTATTCAGCTCAGAATAATAATTATTAATTTTCAAAGAAAATTATACAATTTTACTGATACAAATCTTTCTAACATTTAAAGGAACAGGTACGATTATTCTTAAATTATTTCTACTATATTTATTTTTCCTCTACAGAAAAAATGAAAACTTCTTAAATTTAAAGAAAAAGATACAGCACTCATAATAAATTGATCATATTTGTCAATACCATGACTTATTGACGTGAAAAGTCACAATTTAAATATTTTTTACTTACATCCATCGTCTTTAGATAAATGTTCATCTTATTATTTTGATAAGATTATAGAAGGTTTCATTTGTATTTAAATATAAATTTCCTCTCAATAATTGAATGAAAAAATAGAATGTTTCATTATTATATGTTATTATCAAACTTTTCACAGAAAGTTCTAAGAATATTAAGTAAGAATTAGTTTTATGATTTATTGACTCTTCATAAGAAAGATTATACTACTTTTTATACTATTTGTGTTTGCTTATGTGTTTTATATTTGTGTTGACGATTTACACGTCACGTATTACATTTATGTTATGTTTTTTATTCGCAATGTCGCCTCTCTTTAAACATGTACATGGATACGAAAGACCATATTTCTCCGACATCCAAAATTCATGATAAATACAAGTACAATGATACGGTTTTAAGTTTCACGCATGCAGATATCGACTTGCCTGTTTGACAATAGAATTGAATGTGCGTCCTTTTTTTAGAAGATAATTGCTATAGATGTCTTTCTTTTGCGTATGCTTTTGACATGCAACTATCAACGCTTCGTTCGATTTTTACTAAATTGTATATGTGTGCGTACTGAGCCAAAAGAAAATCATGCATACAAACATATTAATGAATCTTATTTCTAAACAGTGTTCACATTTTCTTTCGAACTAAACTTCCTTATTCAAAATTGCCTTATAATATGTTACCTGTAAATCTTTCAACAGACTCGCACAGTGATTGTCTGTTTATAAATGAATCGTATGAACTGAATTGATCTTTTTACAGTGGATCAATATGTATGTAGTTACAAACATGTTTATAGCCGCCCAATTTTCACACAGACACACGCATAGTGGTAACACTATAAGAGTGATCTTCGGCCGATACAAAGCATAAGGGGGTTAAATCGGTTGGTGGTAGCCTAAACACACATGTGTAAATAAACACTAATCTCACTATTATTTATCTGTAAAGTAGTGTGTTCATGCTGCTGCAAAACAACGCTCACAATAAAACAGGACTAAAATGCTGTAAAAGAAATCGTGCAACTGACTATGGCAATGTAATACTCCGAATGCTTGGTCAGCGACCTCCTTAACGAGCAAAAATTTTATTTTAATACATGCAATTAATACATGAAAAGGTTCGAAGAAAACCTAATTTCAGAACATTAAAGGGATCTTTTTACGGTTTGGTAAGTTGACAAAATTGAGAAAAGTTGTTTCAGATTCGCATATTTTCGGTTTAGTTATGATATCTGTGAGGAAACAGTATTGCTGAACATTTGCCATGGTATAATATAGCCATTATATGCATCTTTTGACGATTTAAAACCCTAAAAATTATAAAGCGTTGCAACGCGAAACGATTGAATAATTTGGAGAGTTCTGTTGTTGTCGTTTAAATTTGTGAAACTACGAAGATTGCGTATATAAGGTATAAAATACGCGCCTTATGTATGCTTGGCAGCATAGCTCATTTGGCTAATTCGTTTTTACTTCAGGATTCCGGGGGTCACTGGTTCGAGTCCTGCTGCGGGCTACTTTTTTTCCTTTTTTAAATTTTATTTTAGATTTTTTATTGCAGCTTTTAAAATTTAATGTTTCCATTTATCAATATAAAGCATTTAATGACAAACTTCAAAACATGCCAAAATCTGTGAAAAGGCTCTTTTATGACAACGAAATTGTTTTGATGAGTAATATGGCAGGAACTATTAGATGAACTGCAAAGCTAAGATGAAGTTCATTAAAATACACCCATAATTTTCGAAACAAAACAGCGTCGAAATTAGAATTCTTAAATGTTAACACAGTTTTCGTTTTTCTGTAAATATTAACTCACTTAATCACATAAATTCTAGATAAATACAATGTTATGTTTTTGTGTTTAAATGATTACACTTAACGACGCATGTAAACATTATGTCCATGAAAAATATCAATCCGACATGTCGGTATCGCCGTTAATTCAAAATAAATATGTCGTAATGACGTATATAAATTGGTATTATTATACTTAAACATGATTATGTTATGTTAACCTTCCGTTTTAATAACATTGACCCCACGTATGAATGTTATGTAACCGTCGTGCAAGAGATTTACAATAAGTCGACTATATGGTTTGCGTTTCGACTGGCGAAAAAATATTTTGACCTGGATAACGTCTTTAACGGAATCGGGAATATACACATTTCTAGTTTCCAATTTTACATTTGGATGCTAGTAAGGTTAAAGTTGAGGTCGCTGTTGCTAAAATAGAACAATGCTTATCAAGTGGTTTTCAAGTAATAACGTTCTATTTTATAGAGCAATTTAATGAAACTGAGATAGAAAGTGTACAAGGTAACTCTTGTTTGGATTATATTTGAAGTATGTTAAAGGTCAAGATCAATATCACTAAATATAGAAAAAATACAGGTATTGCACCGAACGGTTATGTGTAGGTAGATTAAATGCATACCAAGCTTTGCTTTATTTCAATGGCCCATTGAATCAGGAAAATGCTTCAAAAAGTTATAGAGAAAATGTTTTGCTCAATAACTCAGTTTCAATGGAGTATTTTCACTAAACTTGTGCGTGAAGGAAGCTTTTAAGTCGTACTCACTTGGGACTTAATTCAATGCCAGTCGGTTCGAGATCAATGTAAACTACTAAGAAGACAATTGAAAACCTTTAATAGGGGGTGGCGACACTTTTATAAACAAACATTTCAATACAAAAGTTCATATACATACACATTTTATATATATTTACATTCCTATGAAAAGGAATCCATTAGTCAAACGATAGATAGTTAGATAAAATTACGTATATTCGAACATTGGTTTAATTTATGCAATTAGAAATATAGGCGAGATAAGACATTTAACTATCTTACCATGTAAAGAGAAGACTAACAGTACTTGACAGTATTTATAGCGAAATCGAAAAGGAGTATTGTCTATAAGTAAAGACGGCGTGGCTGTGTTGGGATGTAAAAAAATACGATAGTTTGATGGGGCATGCGAGTTCATTTATTAGCTATTATTCATCCAATCCATGAAGGACTCTGAATTCGGATGATGATTATTGATAAGTTCCGCTTTTTTTGTGATGATTTTTTAATTGTTAACAGACCATCTGAGAGAATACTGGACATATTTTATTCTCGTGTACATCTTTAACTTTTCCTATAATGTAGTAAATTGTAAGCATATTAAGATTACAATCATGCGTGTGTTTTGTTGCCAATGGTTATGTCATGCACAGTATTCATAGGTGTATTTGATCCATTACCATTGACTATCAGTTGATTTTACCCAAGATTGTTCATGAAAAGGCGTTCAAAGTAAAGTGCTCGATGTTTCAACCTCCTGTAAAAACAAGCTGAATGGGGAGTTCATTTGGGTTAATTTTTCTCAAACACTTGTGCAGATACAATGAAGTGAATTGTTGTGTTATGAGTAAATACCTAATATCTGCATTATTTAAATCCTCTAGGTCAACGTTTTTGTCATAAGGGTATAAATATATATATATATTGATCTGATTATTATGGAACTTATTTTACTACATTAGTTTATGTTCACTGGTGTTGCATATATTTTAATTTTTGTAAGATAACACAATTTAAAGCGTTCCTTTGTTTATAATGATGCATGTATAAAATAACTTATTTGATCCAGTTGGCGAGTATTACACATTTTATATTTAATTTGATGATTTTGTAACCCCGCAACATCATATATTATATCAAGGAAAGTTTTGGATTGGATTTACGATTGTTTTGATCAATATGAATTTGATATGTGATATCGATGTGAGACTAATAATTTTCAGGCACAATTTCTAAATAACAGGCTTTTAATGCTGTCTTCAGCCTAGCACCAATACAACAATCTATTTAACTATTAATAACATTATATTACCGTACATTTATCAAGTTTTATCAGGCGTAAAATGTAAGTGATCATTTAACAGCTTCTTTATATTGTTGCCGCTATGTGTTTGTTAATTTCAGCATTTCATATTTTCCTTTTTTATAATATTCCAATTCAACAATATTGAACATAATTATTACATAATGCAACTTCATTTGTATAGACAGAGGTCGGCGAACGACCATATACTATAGATTAGTGTTTGTATGGTTTTCACCGTGTTAAGACTATGGTCTAAACGAAACAATAGATGTATTCATGACCACGTTTCTCATTTTATACATTGGCGATACCGATAAGCTGTAGGTGCCAAGAATAAAAGTAAATCATGTAATAATGTCTTCGTGTTTTGCAATCTGTAGTTATCGTGATCATATGATAACACTCATATAATATAATGTGATATTTATTAAGCAAATATAAAAGTACATGCTGCCAGTGAATATCATATTCAATGACCTACATGTCCACAAGTCCATAACTGTGTAACATTTGATCACTGTGTACTAGTTTTTAATATTTTAATTATACTTGGAAAAAAGTTCTTTTCTTGTATCTGTTTATCATCGTAAATCATCTAATTTAAAAATTCGATAAGTAGTGGTGCCTATTTTTAATACATTTACTAGTAAAAAATGGATAATAATATTAATAATAATAATAATAATGATAATCAATATTGAAATAAAAATATTAAGATAACGAAATTCCGTTCCTCTAAATTATCATGCATTTACCGTTTGGTTCCCCTCGGAAGTAATGAGCGAGGTGACAATGTCTCGATGGTTCAACCAACTAGACATCTTGATACAAATGTTATTATGCAATCAGTATATTTTTGAAATATGATACTGAGCTCAGTGTTCAATTATCAGCTTTTAAATCAAGTTTGATGCATTGATTATGTGAACGAAAACACGTACGCGTTTCTATTTTATTGCTCTCAGTGGTTACTTTGTCTAGTCTAACCGAATAGGGAAATGTACGAACTGTTACTGCTCGGGTCATGAATAATCAAAATATGACTGCTCTAGTCATTATGGCTGTTTGGACACGAAGCAGACCCAACAAGTTACTTATGCACTCCACAAAACATTTCAATGTTAATCCCAAAATAGCGCTGGAATGTATAACTGTATACATTTATAAACCCAATTAATAAGCATCGACGAGAACATAGTAAGATCATAGAACACCTTCTAAAAAGTACAACTTGCATACAAATTAATGAAAAAAACAACAACGTATGTTTGTTCTAGAGGAAATAATGGACATTTTCTTTGTTAATCTGTTAATTGAGACAAATCAATGGGAATCGTACGTAAAAAGTGCATAAGTATGGGTTAAGCGAATTCAAATTGTGACAATTGTTGAATGTGTTGACATTTGTTCCTTCAAGCTGTCATGTTCATTTAAGTGATATTATGGGCATCTAACAGTATATAGGTGTCTATCGCAACCGTTGATTATTTTTGTGTTTTAACTTCATATACACTTATATTTGTAAATGTAGCATCAACATAATAAAACAATATCCCGGAAGGAGAAACAATAATGCATTTGAATATCAACCGTACTTTCGTTTGACAACTGATCATGCATGTACGATGTGAACATTAATTTAGTTTAAGTGCATTTTCGTTCATACGACACAAAGACACAATTTTGTTTTACGGATCATTTCGGCTTAGAGGACTGGGTGGGTCACGTAAAATATCGAATGTAAAATATATTTTTTGTAAACAACTGGTAGCAAGATGAGCTGCAGATAATTGGTCAGTTACCACATTTTAACTAACTCTTTTGACCTGTTAATTCTTTTCAGCTCAATTCAACAGTGATAAATACCCATAATATCACTTTAAGGTAAACGTTTCATTGTTTTCACTGTTATATTGAATTTATGACTTTCGATCAAAACTATTCTTTAAAAAATCCGTGCATGATGAGGCTTTGTGTTGAAAGAAAAACGCACTATTAAAAGAGATATTAAAAGGAAAGTTTGTCAAAATGACGGTGATTATGACTGTAACAAATAGAAAAATGATTATTTTCTGTGTATTTCCTAAACAGGTTCCGATGTACTCGCATATTTGGTGTATTTTGCTAAGACAACCCTTCTTTCCCAGTTAAAACGACTATGCGATATTTTGGTTTTAATAGTTTAAATATATTTAATTTCTATGAAATATTTAAATATGAAATTAATGCGCACGCAAGTAAATTTAATTATGGTTTTACACGCGTTTCTTCAAAATGAATTCTTTGAAAAACGACACTGTTTACTTATACGTGCCATATGTGTTCGACCTTATAGGTTAGTCTTCAGATGCTGTTTTCATAACAGCTTTATTGCCATGTGTTTGAGCCATATTAACTAACACCGAATTTAGATTAAGATAGTTTATAAATACATCGATGCATTGATAGTTAACTATATTTTATAGAATGACCATATTTCTTTGTTTACTTATAATAAAAAACGTATCAATTAATCGTTTTAACAGTATTCCGGCTCTAACAACACTAGTGCACCATAATTATGTGTGTAGTATTCAAATTATGCTTCTCGTTTTCCAATTAAGGTTTTCATTGTTTGTCGGTATAGGAACATTTGATAAAAAATGTTTATGGACGCGAGTTTGGCTTGTGATTAATTTTGGGGTGTGTTTGTCGACAAGCCTTCAAACCGGTTTAAACTCGCAATTGTTTGGATAGACTGTTCCAAGGCGGTGATCCTAGTTTAACAAGTAGTGAAAGTTACTGATGTACATAACTAGAATGGCACACAGAGTACAGATCACAATAAATATATTTTTGAAAGGCAACAATGTCACATCCGATTGCTAGGCAAGAGAATGAACAGCAGCTATTTTGTTTACGGGGATGTGCAAACACCACTTCTTTAACTAAGTTACCTTATTAAAATTCAGAAGGATCTACAAAGTCTTTTTTGGGAGAAAGTACACTGGCTTTGAGCAAGTTTCTGTGGCAGCTTGTTTTGTTGTATACAGACTATCAAGTATAATATGTCTAAGAATTGGTTATGGCATACTTATTAAAGCGACCTCAATGAGGATTTACCTTTAAATAAAGATGTTGTGTAAATGATGGTTAAATAAAAAAAAATATAAAACAGACACTATTGTTTTGAAGAATACAAAACAAGTACGATACAGTATAAGGCGTTATGCTAATTAAAATAGTCTAGTCCGTGAATACATTTAAGCAACTATAATGTCAATGCTAGGGTATTAAATTAATGACAAATAAATCACAATAATTACCATAAAGTTTTTTTTTCTGTACTGTGACTAACACAGGCAATCATTATCATATAATATGCGGCAAGTGTAACTTAGTTGAAGAATGAGAAAGTTACTGTCCTTTAAGTAAATAAACAACACAAACAAATGCTCAAACACTGCTTAATATAAATTATGCCTGCTTCTTAAATTATCTGTTTAAAGCTTTTTTGCCAATATTTAAAAATTTAATATAGCCACGTACTGTTACAACAACAACATGAAATGAAAAAGTAATTGAAACACTGAACACTGAAAAGCTGCTCTCATTTGATTATTTGTTATTACGGAAATCTAAGTATACTTCACAGAGATTTTCACATTGCAATCAAATACTCCATGGGTGATTTTCCATACTGAACTGCAGACACCTGAATAGCTTTACCAATATCATTTGTGTGACGTGTCTCAGTATTGTTCAATTCATCAGGGTATACATTCCAAATTTCACATAAGCAGTTTGCCTTCAATTGACAGTTTGTTTTCATTATATCTCGGCCAAATCTATTGACAATAACAAAGCCTGTTTGTGGAGTATGGAAGTGTCTTATTTCAAAATAACAAATTTGCGTAGTATGGAAGTGTCTAATTTCAAAATAACATGGTTAATATATTTTTTCTAATGGGTATACGTATTAAAAGTCAGTTTAACCTGTAAACTTCATGAGTAATTTTGCACCTAATACATAAAGCGCATACACATGCATGTATTTATGGGAATTGACGAAACTCAACATAAAGTAATTCAGCCTTGACATATGTATTTAACAATTAGAATCGAAACTTCATATTGAAGCCGTCATTGGTATACACATTAATATAGTCTAACTGAGAATACAATTATAAACAATACACTTCATTTCTTAATCCACTTGACAATATCAAACACTGTTTAATTGAAAATGCACTCCTTATATTGTAAGTCACTCAATTAATGAATCGACAGAGGTCAAAGCATTTGGATAAGATTTAGTGCTTTTTGTGCGTTACTTCAACTATTCGATACAAAAATATGAAAATGGAAGTTACTCCAGAAAATTAGAGCTATTCTCAAAATTACACATAGAACAAATCGAGGCTTTAACTTAAGTGTCATTTACTATTTATCTATGATACTGAATAGACGATCGTTCAATAGCTTGAATTTTAGCTATTGCTCTTTTCAAAATAAAAAGCTGAGTGCGTAAAGGTAAACTACGACTTGTTTAAGACAATACACCGTGTGATGCATGAGGAAGACCTGTTTCACTAAGTCCCAGCTCGGTAGTATAACCACAGGTGTTAATACCCGTTTCAGTTTCAGTTTATTTAAGCAAAGACACATATTGCAGAATATTTGATATACATACATATATATAAGCGATCAGAAGACAGGTAAACTATCAAGGATATTTTGTCGTATACATAAAATGCTTCTTTAATATCAAGATTATGCATACATTTTTTACTTGAAGTTGACATTAACGAATTAAATTTGTGTACAGTAGGCCATGAACATTGGCCTAGAAATTTTGACCTTATACAACTGTATCGTGAGCAACATAACATAAAGTGATATTCAGTCTATACTGCATTTTGTTACATAATTTACACAATCTATTATTTCTTTCTATATTGTTATACCTTCCTAGTTCTATCTCTAAACTATGAGAACACAATCTTAAACAAGGATTGATGTCTAAGTTTATCATTTGATTTATCATCCAAACACTTTTCAAGCAAAATTCAGTTATATATTTACAATAGCTATCTAACTTTGACATTAAATTAACATTATTACTCCACTCTTGAACAAATTGATATCTTAGTCTCGATTTAAATGAATTGTAATAATTTACACTGGGATCAAAGTACAATCTAATATCCCGTAAACCTAAACATATACATACACCAATTTAAGAAAATTAGCAGTTAAACTTAAAGTTTAGGTTGGGTAAGAGCTCGCAAATATGAATCTGTCACTGACCTTTATGCACGAATATATGGCGTGATTGCGATTGCAGTTTATTTTAAAAAATGCCAGGTAATCATATGTATATTCACCCAAGACGTATGCGTCTATTCAATATGGTTCCGCCATAATCACTTAAGCGTGTAGTTTAAAGTCCCTTTTACAATTTTCATTCTGTCATTTCAATTTCTTTTTACAACTAGAAGCTCCTATGTAATCATTTCTTTTATTGCGAATTACATTTGTGATTGTGACACGACCGGTCTCTGTCGTTTATTATTGTGGTATTTAAAGTGTTGCATGTTAATTTTTATTAAGACAAAGTATCGAAACAGGTCATTTGCGACGTTTTGTTTTTTCTGTACGTCAAACAGTACGCATTCAAGAACATAATTTCACTTGTACCATTTTATTACAAACACCAGATAGCGTTACATATAATATCAATTATGCTTATTTTTATAGAACAAAAGTTGGGATACGGTTGACAATGGCGAGTGATCAGCCGTCTAAGTCCTTCAGCGACCAAGGTAGGTGCTGTAACTGCTACATTTGTTGCTACTACTATTACTACTACTACTACTACTACTACTACTACTACTACTACTACTACTACTACTACTACTACTACTACTACTACAACCAGTACTACGACGACGACTGCTGCTGCTGCTGCCGCCCCCGCTGCCACCACCACCATCACCACCACCACACCAACACCACCACCACCACCACCACCACCAACCACCACCACCACCATCACCACCACCCGCACCACCACCACCACCACCACCACCACCACCAATAACATCAACAACCACCAGCACCTTGACCTTCAACTTTGACAATCAAGATTGACTATTGCCTACTGTGTACGCATCAATAAACTTTTCATTTTAGTCAAAATTCATAAAAATCCTTTAATGGTTTCTGAAGATATGGAACATACTCGAAAATGGAGATTCAAATCAATTATGGCTCTTGCCGTTCAGATTTAAGTCGGCATATATGAAGCATGCCATTGGCACATCTTAATGAATGAATTATTTAATTCACGTGTAATTAAAACCCTCCAACTGGTATAGGATATATGGAGTGGAAATGAAAATGCCGGCCGAACAATTCATCTTTGAAGAACGGACGTGAGTCGACATGACTGACTTATGCCTTCGCTATATCGTCTCAATAATTAATTTCATTAACGTTGTATGACAATCTTTCCAAAGGAATATGATACATGGCGCGGACAAGAGAATGTAGGATCAGCATTTTGACTTGAAAACGACCTTTACTTTTATGGAAGGGAAAGACCGCCAATGTTATATATCACCAGAAATGTTGCACGTGTTGAGTATTCAGCCGATATGTCCCATGTTGCAATTATAGATTAAACATACATGTCAAATAATATCCGTTCAAATAAACAATATTTGATATTTAATGTTTCAATTTTCAACAATGTTAATTTTTAAGGTGGAGACATATCAAACGTTCATCTTGTTTATTGTCCAGTTGAAACTGTTCCATGAATAAAAATTAAATGTTCAAAATGTAAAATATACATTTACTTTTATTTTTAAATCGCATACACAACGCACAAAACCTTGTCACATCTCTAACGCTTCTTTACAAAGGTGAATGCTTAAGCATACAAATTTGCAACAGTAACTTTAACGAGCTGCCGATTTCCACTGTGGGCATGTTAACACGTCTAGATTAGTAATCGCGTATCTTTACATCTTGCAATGTTGCAAGTTGACATTAAACCATTTGGAAACAATCTCCACGCAGAGTTGTCGTTCCTTGCTCTCACATACAACTCTGCGAAAGGCTCAGCCCTCCATTTTGTCTATAAAATAGATAAAACCGAACAAACGCATTCAACGTATATTTGATTGGATATTTTAGATCGCATGCATTTAATTAAGAAATATGACTTTTAAATGTACGATAAATCGTGCAAAAACTTGCGAGTTTTAATGCAACTCTCTTGAATTACTTTATTGTCCATTTACGCAGATGGAATCATTCCACGCACTTCACAAATGTAAACAATTGAACATATTTTTTTTGAGTGACGTTAGGAATTGCTTCTACGTGTGTATGTATGTTGGTTTCTTAACATATAAAACCATACCAATTTTATAATAATGAATTAAGACTGATATAAGATATCATGGTATGAGATGGTTTTCTTTAATGCAGTGAATGCAATGTAACCGTCGTGCAAGAGATTGTTTAGTATTCTGTAACCTCAATGATGAACGCTTGGAATGATCATGACATAAATGAGACGCTTTCATACCAATAGTCCGTTCGGAGCCCAACACAGAGGTGAATGTAATGTAACCGTCGTGCAAGAGATTGATTTGGAAAGTCTGCATGAAATCTACACGCGGTGGGAGCGTCAAAATTAGTTTTCGTCTTAGCCAGGAACCAATGCCTCGCGTACGGGCCGGGAACCATTGTAAATGTAAACAATGATTCTTCTGGTGCACAGGTGTTGGGCGCGTGGCCAAGTCACTTAAACACTATGTCATAAAACAACATTTTCCATCATTTTGACCAAAAATATTTTTCTAATATAATATACATATATATATACAAGGTAGGTATCTCTTGACATAGGAAAATCACCTACATAGACATTTTTGCATCAACATCGGTCAGATGAGAGCCGACCTAGAATTTCTACGAGTTCGAGAAGTGTTTTCTTGTAGTTTATGTTTGCAAGTAGCCGTTCGTGGTCATTTTTCGTCACGAGGCAACCTTCCCCAACAAAATGGTTCATAGTTTATGAAAATCGACCGCAATTTAGGCTTACAAATGTTGATGTAGGTGATTTTCCTGTGTCAAAGAGATTCCTACCTTGTATGTGTATATTACATCAGAAAAAAAGTTTTGGTCAAAAATATAAAAATGTCGTTTTATGATATATTGATAGTGTTTAAGTGACATGGCCACGCACCCAACACCTGTGGCTGCTGCTAATGACAATTTGTACCCTAACACCGGTTGACTTGAAAATGCGTTGTAAAATGTTGAATTGTGATTCGTAAACTTGTATTCTGTACAATTGTATAGTGTACGCTTGTTAGATGCTGACTTGAAGCAGATTACTAAAACCGATCGTACAACTTACAAAATATTCAACATGCTAATGTTGTTTGTCATCAACTTACTTTCAGAAGGATCTATTATATTTGATTTATTATTATGACTACAATATTAGATATATGAAGATGTAGGCTTTATATATGCAGTATCTTCATTTTCAGATCTGAAGTTTAAGAAGTTACATGTTTGTTTTTAAACATTTAAACATTTTGTAGAATCGGAACATACGGCATTTTACACTTTACAATGGTACAAAACATATATTAAAATGTTGCATTAAAAAATTTCTCTGTTAAACAAATGAGCTGAATATTCAACACATGCAACATTTCTGGGGATGAATAATATTGGCGGTCTTTCCCTTCCATATACTTTGAGCAAGCGTAACTGACTCATGCCTCTGCGCATCGTCTGAATTTGGCTCATTTGAGGCCAAACATTTATGAAAATCCGTCAAAGGGTATAGGATTTTGTGCTTATTTTTCTATTCTATCCATTTCTAAATCTTGACTTTATAATTATTATTTAAAACATAACGTTGTATCATATTGTTGTTTATAACAGATCCAGACAGTGTCTTCACGAAAACAAAGCAGATGTTGTTAAACAACATGACTAAGGTCCTTTCTATGGCGAATGAAGGTATATATGTTTGCGGTATTTAGAATGTTTCAATTAGTTTTGGAGTTTCACTATTCCTTCATTTGAGCTCACCTCATCATTAAATTCTCTATATGAGCTTTTATGGCCAGTCAAAATAAACTTTCTATCGTCCAGATCTTCCTTCCAAAGAAGTGTTTTCTTAAACCACTTGGTGGATTTTTATCAAATTTAGCAACAATGTTCCTGGTGTTTTGTTTTTATTAATTTTAAGCGACTGGAGTAAATCTCTTTAGAAGTATGATTGACATTTTGAGATAAAGTTGTCATCTTCTTTAAAAGGACTCCTAGGTCATAGCAATCATGTTTCTTCAGTGACCCTCTACCAAGGTAATACATAACAAACCGTATGAACATAATTTGAATATACGTGGCTGTTTATTCGATAAGACTTTAAACATAATTTAAACCAAAGTCTTTAAAACCAATGGTTTCATTTCAAAAGCACTTTCAAAACAAGTTCCAGTGTTGAAAAATTACCAAAACTCAATTAATTAAAGATATTTTAAATCATTATGAAACATAACCAAAAAAACATTACAGTTGACATTTTATTTTTAATGGTTACGTTGAATAATAATAAAATATTATCCTTAAAACTGATCGGACTTGTATATAATAAACAAACGTTCCTTCGCGAACCATATACCAATGATATTTACTATTATAAAAAAATTCAGTGCCATTGTGGATATTGAGTCCGACTAGCGATCGGGAGTTCATATTTTCGATCGTTTTGATGGTTCTTTAGATTAAGACCTCGCCAAATAGGCGACATAAAAGTTCTACATAGAATACCTACTAAATAACGCTAAAATCCTAAAGGTTTTGTTTAATAGAATCGGGCTAAAATTTAAACAAAAGGTTAACATCATGCGTGCGCGGTGGGGGCGGGGCTAAATAAAGTGACAGTAACCTTTGAAGTAATAGGGGTATTCCACTACGACCCGATTCCCCACGATTTGTCCCGATTTCCAATATTTTGAGGTCGGGGACATTCGTAGTTCAATCGGCGAAGGTCCTAACTCATTCGTAGCTAGTCGTGGGTTGATCGTAAGTGATTCCTGCAATTCGTGAACTCCCGAAAAATCGTGACCAGATTTTGAACGTGTTTAAAATTTTGCCAGGACCTCCAAGACTGAATTTAATCGCAGTTGACTCGTTACAGCGTCGTAGTGCGTTCTTGTGCGTCGTAATGGAATCGTAGGTAATTCGTGACTCAATCGGGAAATCGGTGATCACCTGATCTGTCTACGAATCAACTACGACGTTGTCAAGACTATCACGAGTTCACCCCGAGTGAGTTGCGAGCCCGCTAAGATTCTCGCGATTTAGTTACGAAACAGTTACGATTTTCGGAGAATTGGTGTGGTATATAAACAGAGCTTCTCGATTTTCAGTCATTCAGTTGTAAGAGCTTTCTATGAATAATAGGTAATTTGCTTATAATCAAAAATGGCAAGTAAAGGCAGGGCAGGGGGAAGATAAGTAAGAAAACAATACTACAGCTGCTCTTCGTCGAACTTCCAATTTTGATTTGGCGCCAAAAAAGGAAAGGAGGCCATGTACACAGAAGAATGCAGGTCACATTGTAACTAATGATCAATATCAATAGATATTGGCGCCTTATTCATGAATGCGTTCGGTGAGGTCCTAGCTAAGTCGTGACCGATCTGCATCGTTCGTAGTACAGTCGCAGTAGATTCTTACACATCGTAGTGAAGTCGCGACCCCATTCGCAAGAGTTCAACCGAACCCCACGATTCGTCGGAACTCAATCGTACCAGTGTCGTAACTGAATCGTAGACTGTCACGAGTCTTCCCGATTCAATACATGTGATAAATCGTAGCGAATCGTGGGCTTGTTTTCGTGGTGGAATAGGGCCATAACATATTATGGAATTGTAAAATAATTATATATTAATATTCAGTAAGTGACCGTGAATGTTAGTCCTAAATAATATTTAAATGATTAAAAAATCAATGCCATTCGGAGACGGTTAATATTTCCCCATTTGTCTGACAAGTTTTCAAGATTTTTTTTGCAGATATTGCTAACGGTATTTCGAAAACTGGAAAAACAATATTTCACGGTTTTAAAGTGACAAACATATCAGTAATGTTAAATTATTTTCATTAATTTCATAAACAATCTCACTGTGAAATAAATATGAATTATTTTTGTTGTAAAGCTGAATTTTTGTATCTTCTATATGCATATGTGTAGTTCTGTGCATACAGTGAAAAAGGTAATCCACACCGATCAGATAACACAGAGTAGCTGGATTGATTTCGACAAAAGAGCTACACAAATAATTGAAACTCTGAAAAAGGATGACATAAAGATCGCCGTCCTAGGGAGGTAAAAATACACACTACGCTTCCTCTTCCTCTTCATCTACCCCCCAAATACTACTACTACTACTTCTATTACTACTACTACTACTACTACAACTACTACTGCTACTACTACTTCTTCTTCTACTACTACTACTTCTACTACTACTTCTTCTTCTACTACTACTACTGCTACTGCTGCTACTACAACCACTACCCTTTATTACTACTTCTACTACTACTTCTACTACGTCTACTACAACAACTACTACTACTACTACTTCTACAACTACTACTACTACTACAACTACTACTACTTCTACTACAACTACTACCACTACTACTACTACTACTACTACTACTACTACTACTACTACTACTACTACTACTTCTACTACTACTACGTCTACTGCTGCTACTACAACCACTACTACTATTACTATTTCTACTACTACTTCTACTACTACTACTTCTACTACAACTACTACTACTACTACTACTACTGCTATTACTACTACTACAACAACAACAACCACAACAACAACGACAACAACAATAACAACTACTACTATTACTACTTCTACTTCTACTAATACTACTACTACTTCTACTACTACTTCTACTACTATTACTACTACTACTACTTCTACTACTACTACTACTACTACTACTACTACTACTACTACTACTACTACTACTACTACTACTACTTCTACTACGTCTACTACTACTACTACTACTACTTCTACTATAACTACTACTTCCACTACTACTACTACTACTACTACTACTACTACTACTACTACTACTACTACTACTACTACTACTACTACTACTACTACTACTTCTACTACTACTACTACTACTACTACTACTACTACTACTACTACTACTACTACTACTACTACTACTACTACCACTACTACTACTACAACTACTACTACTACAACTACTACTACAACAACTACTACTACTACTACTACTACTACTTATGTGCTACCACTACTACTACTTATACTAGTACTACTAGTACTACTACTACTGCTACTTCTACTACTATTTTTACTCATAATACTATAACAACTTCGAACTGTACTACTACTACTACACGTCTACTACTAATCAACATCTTATTTATATAATGATACATACTTTTTTGAATTATATGTTTTAGCACTTCGACTGGCAAGAGTACGGTGATAAATGCATTGTTAGGTGAAAGAGTTGTACCCGAAGGAAAAGGAATTATTACAGAGTGTGCCATTCGAATTTCTGGGGTTGATTTTGATAATGGGTATTGGATCAACGAGAATGAACCAAATGAGCAGAAAGATATGAACGTAAGGAAATATGTGTAATTTACAATTTATAAATAAACGACATAAACGGAATTTTTAGACATGAATACCGATAACAATTAACAATTAAACCTAATGGTCATACAGATATGTCTGTATTTCAGAGTCTAGTGGCTGAATCAACCAAAAACGCAAGCGGTATACAGATTTATTTACCAAAGGCGAAACACATATTTCTTGCAAACGAATTCGTGATTATAGACAGGTATCTTTTTTATATATTTGAGACGATCAAGCAAAATAAGATGCTAAGAGAGAGTGAGTATTAGAGAAGGAATGATAATGGAGTCACAAAAATGGAAACGGAAAGACAAAAAGTGAGTGAGATAGAGAGAGAGAGAGAGAGAGAGAGAGAGAGAGAGAGAGAGAGAGAGAGAGGGAGAGGGAGAGAGAGAGGGGGGGTAAGTGCGCTAGTGAGGTTGTGGGTGAGTGAGGAATGGAAGACGGGAGAGAGAAAGATGGAGAGAGAAATGGGGGGGGGGGGGGAGAAATAGGTAGCATGCTTTGCGGGACTGGAGGAAATAACAGGTCAGTGGTGAAAACTGAAATAAGAGGGGATTAACCTTAGAAAAGACTTACAATTATGGCTATGGCTAGCGAGTAGCAAGATAGCTGCAAGAGGCGGGGGCGAAACGCAAACGTACCCACGGAATGTTTATGGAGGAAATGTTGAATAAATAAGAATCAGAGAGAGAGAGAAAGAGTGCGATAAGACGACCCAAAGATGTTGATGGATGGCGCTTAAGAAGTATATAGTTGGTAGCCTCTTTTTCTGTATATTCGGCCACGTAAGAGTTTATTTTTTATACATAATGAAAACAATTTTAACACAAGTTAGATATTTGATTTTTTATGTTTTTAAAAATAAATGAAGGTTATATAAAATACATATCCGATATTTCCTTAAAAGCATCCCAATTCAAGGAAGGCACTATAACAACCTCGATTTGTTGGTATCTTTCCATCAATCAGTTCTGTCAACATTTTGATAGGATCACGCTAAGCTTTGTAATAGTTTGTATATAAACACTAATATACTGTTTAAAAGAGAACATTTTCAAAATAATTGGCATTTGCACAACATGTGAAGCAAAGTTTGCTTCGTGTTTACCACAATTTTATTTGTTCGAAACAAAATATAAAATTAATGCGTTTTGAACAAAAAAAGCAACTTATATTTGATAGAATTTTGTAACTAAAGATAAATAACTCAAGTTTTCTTACAAAAATGTCATACATTGCCTTAAAAATGGGGTTGGTCGAATCTATAGGAAATAATGGAACCATGGGAAAGACGGATATAACTTTTTATATCGAGGATTTACATACGCAAAATCAAATCATATGCATTTCAGCCCAGGTATTGGTGCCAAGAAAGATCTGGACACTTGTGTTTCGAAATACTGCAAAGATTCTGATGTGTTTGTGTTGGTAATCAACGGAGAAAGTGCAATGCGAAATGACGTAATGTTATCTCATATTATCATATTTTATGCTGATGTTTTTGAGTGTGTTAAGTGTTCAGTATACGATTTTCTTTCCGAAGTTGAGGCTCTGTCCTGTTTAGTTGTTGATAAACTTAACGTTTAATGAAAAATAAAAAGTACTCACAAAACACTGAGGAAGATTGATTAAGCTTCGACAATATTAAAATTTGCCATGAAAACATATTAATAAAAGCAGATATTCAAAACAATTATGTATTTAAAATTTTGGCGTAAGGAACACCTTTAAATGTCTCCTGAAGATGAACCTTTTATACAAATACAGACAGATATACTGTACACTGTATTTCTTTCAGGAAAGAGAATTCTTTGTACGTTTTCGCAAAGATATATCACCGCCCAATATTTTCATCCTGATAAATAGATGGGATTGCTGTGAAAATGATAAAGATGTAGACAAGCTCACGAAAAAACACCTTGACACTTCTTCAGAACTATGGGAAGACCTTAAACTCAGCGTGCCATTAAACAAAAGAGTTTTCTTCGTATCGGCGAAAACTTCACTCGAGTCAAAAATGCAAGGTATCATAATTTGAATGAGTTCTACTACTTCTTCTACTTATACTACTCCCACTTCTGGAACCATTACCTCAACAACAACAACAACAACTACTACTACTACTACTACTACTACTACTACTACTAATTCGACTACTACTCCTACTACTAAAACTACTACTACTACTAAAACTACTACTACTACTACTTCTACTACTACTACTACTACTACTACTACTACTACTACTACTACTGCTACTACTCTACTACTACTACAATGACTACTACTATTACTTGCACTTCTTCTCTATTTACTTCTGGTGCCTCTGTTACATTCCGCTCCTCCTGCTACATTCTACTGCTTTCGCTGCTGCTGCTTCGATGTTACTTGTGATTCTACTCGTTCTTCTTTAGCTTCTGTTGCTACTTCACCTGCTTTTGATGCTATTGAAACTGCTGCTACTGTTCCTACTACTCCAACAATTATTACTGCGACCATTTAATAATAAGAATAATGATATTTATTTATACTATTAATGGACATTGAATATATATTTATACTAATTATTTGTGTTTTCAATTTTATAATACTAGTACTTGAAATAATTAATAATAATGCAACATGCACTTTCAGGTTTGGGCGAACACGTCCAAGGCAAAGGAAGCAACGAATTTGAAACTTTTCGGGAAGTCATGACGGTAATTAGTAGTACCTACCTTAACGTAAAATATATATCACTCGCGATATTAAATATCAAACGGTTGGAATTCAAAATGCCTGTTTTGTAATGAAATTAGGTTAACCGTGTCCTTTAAGTTTGACATAAATATATTTATTGGTTACAAAAACGATTGCCACAGCGAGCAATATATAGTACGTATGTATGTTTTAATCAAATAAGCTACCATCTTATCTTATCATGTTCAATAAATATATAGTAGTTTATAAAACACATGCCGCGATTGCAAAAAGGCATAATAATTGTCAAACTATCGATTCACAGTTGGTGATTAATCAAAATTATTTTTTTGTAGACATGACTTTTTAACAATGTATTTTAATCAAATGCATTAACATAATTTACTCATAACTCATTATTGAACTGCTCATACTTAACACGAAAAAAAGAGAATAATGCGAAGCGTTAATTTTGGCGATTGTATATATTGGCCATATATGATGATCTGATACTTGCATTACGATAAGTATATATTCGTAGTTTCATAATATTACATCTAGCCGAGTGGCAATTAGACCGTGGATGACACATTTAAAACGCTCAGTTGAACAAAGCGTTCAAATAACTACCTTTTTCAACATTTCAGATATTGTAATTGTATTTTCATTCAAAACAAGGGCATTCTAATTACTCGCGTCAATTATGCGTGTTTTAAATTGATATTAGGCTATATATTTTTCACGCAAGAACTGGAGTGTCCCTCTTACTTTACATTTTCATTGTTTTTGCAGAAATGATCGATGTTTTAAAGTATTGTTTTATTTTTCCCGACAGTCATATCCTTGTTATTTAATTCTTTTCTATTAGGACGAGTTAATATTTATATCGCGTAACGGGTTTTTTTTACCTTGCATTAATGCAGACCGGCTTAGTTCATGACAATACAAATTTCGTTTTTCAACAGATACGTATGTGTCGGATTGAACGTGTTCGTTGTAATTTTATTTACAATACTAGTAGTTATTTGTTAATTATTTATATAGTACACTTCTCGTTAATAGTCATACGCTGGTTTAAGATTGCGAGATTAAAAATATTAACATGGAAATTAAAGATACTCGCACTAAATCTGACGTTTTTAAAAACTTCCTTTAAAGATTGTTAACTATTGAATTGAAGCTAACTTGATGATTGATTTTTTTACCTCCGTGGATGAAGTAAATGTTATTATACAAGCGTCTGCCTACTGTTGAAATCTTATTTTACATTGTCAAGTTGCAGTATAGAAAATAATCATAATACATAGGGTCATTGCCGAGCCTTCTGGATAAAAGCTTGACATTGATGATACAAAAAATAGAAGTAATGTTTCTGCTGGTACTGCGTGCCTTACTCCGTCCGAGCTTTTTGGGGCTGTTGTTTTTTATCATTCATCAAGCAAAACAAATCACGACGATAAGACAATGAATCTTAGAGATTAAGATCACATTTTGAAGTGAAGTATCAAATATTTAAATAGTACAGCTTTTCTGGTTGTACCATCGCCATTTATTATGCAAGTTTAAAAACACTCATGACAAATGTAAGGCATGTGGAGTCAGCACTGTCTCGCATGTAACACCCGTCTCCTAAGCTTAAATGTCAATGACAAACTAGATACAAGTGATATTACTTTGGAGTTATAACGCATTTCCGGAGTGTAATTGTATCATATATGATTCATGTGCCCTTACCACTAATGTTTGTAAAGTAACGCCGGAATTTCGTATGCATTACCCATATCAGTTATTCAAACGACTAAACGTCGCCACAACACAGCTTGTCCTCGTTGTTGCGATAGTATTAATCTACAATATTTACCACCTCATACCACAAAATGGTCGTCATCTTAACACACCCGTCGCCTGTAAAATGATATCCTTGCTCAAAGTCGAGGTCATACGATGTAATGCTTACCAACGATACACTTGTTACCGAATCGTTTATAAATCAAAGTACTGACAGTACTGGTGTGACGATGCTTTTGAAGAGGATGGATTTTACAGCATCAATTTAAGTTTATCTACATCACAACAATTGTGTTTGCGGGTGCGAAAAAAAACTGGTTACTAAAAAATTATGCCAAAAAAATAATTTGGGTACGAAACAAAATTTGGGTACGAAGAAAATTGGGAAAACACAAAATTTGGGTAGGAAAAAAAATTGGTTACGAAAAAAAATTTGGGTACGACAAAAAATTTGGGTACTTAATAAATGGGTACAAAAAGATTGGGTACGGAAAAAATTGGAGGTACGGGGAAGTAATACCCGTGGGGAACATGACCCACAATCGCACATTCTCGGCCCTTTCCGTCAAACATCGGATGAGTACCTCGAAGGCAATAGTATGAATACACATTTCGGAATCGGTTATGAGTTCCTACCTACGCGCGTCAAAATGTTAGCGAAGTATGTTAACAAAGCAGTAGCCTGTCAGGAATGTTTGAAATAAGCTAGTAAATTGAAGAACTGTACAGAAAATATGTTAAATAGGCAACGGCGATATTTTTCTCCGCCACATAATTGTTTATAGTTTGATATCACACAATGAAAGTGAAAAAAGAACTGTCAAAAA
This sequence comes from Dreissena polymorpha, assembly GCF_020536995.1. Lineage (NCBI taxonomy): Eukaryota > Metazoa > Mollusca > Bivalvia > Myida > Dreissenidae > Dreissena > Dreissena polymorpha. The sequence continues at coordinate 162,960,017 of NC_068355.1, forward strand.
TGACAACCGGTCAACGTGTTGTTTTTGCTGGCAAGAGAGGGCGATTACACTCAGTGTGTTCACATTTTACCCTAGGCTTTGCCAATGACCTTTATAGTATGGGTGGCTTTGTTATTATTTATTGCTATCATGTAACTGCATGATTGTGTATATGTTTACAATACACAAAGCATAAATAATGATATACATTACTGATTGAGCTTATAATAACTATAGCCAGGTCAACAAAGGACTTAAAATACAATAGTTTGTCCTGATTTCATGAAGACTTGAGCTATTTATGCACATAGAGTATTAAGATATGGGGTGATCGACAAATAAAAAGTATTTTTGATCTGTGCTGTGCAGGCTCTTTTTCCATGACTGTGAAAGTTAAATTTTCATGTGAAAAGGATGTCAATTTTTTTCTGAAGCATTTCATTCAACCATTGCATATATTGAACTGTTCTGCATATTATTTGCCATTTTGATAGGTGTTTATTAGGTGATCTACAGGAGATGACCAGGGTGCCAGAGAAAAGGGATATACATTTGAGATCAGGTCAGGGCTCCGTATAAAAGTGGTTAAATGGTATACATTTTATAAATGGCCAGTGCTGAAGAGAAAATGGGCATATATTTCCGAAAATTTTACCATTTAAAAATGTTTAAATACCGCTTGACTAAGGCTCTTAATTCATCAAGCATTACATTTGTACTATATCTTTTTAACACTAAACAAGAGGGCCATGATGGCCCTGTATCGCTCCACTGCAGAAAAAAAGGCTGAAACAAATATTATCGGCATGTGCAAATACTTAAATATAGGCCCTATTCAAGCACATGTACACTTTTGTGACCCCCTGGGCTGGGTCAAATTTAACCCCAGGGGCATAATTTGAGCAAACTTTGTAGAGGACTACTATATCTCACTACATACAAAATGTGGTAGCCCTAGGTCCTAGAGTTAAGGACAAGAATATTTTTAAAGTTTTCACAAAATAAGCAAGATATAAGCTTATAATTATGTTCAATTTTGTGACCCGCGGATCAGGGTCAAATTTGACCCAAAGGGCATAATTTGAACAAACTTGGTAGAGGACTATAAGATTTTACTGCATACCAAATTTGGTAGCTATAGTCCGAATGGTTTTCGACAAGAAGATTTGTAAAAAATTCACAAAATAGGCGCTTTATAAGCGTTTATTCAATTGTGTGAACCCCGGGGCAGGGTCAAAGTTGACCCCAGAGGCATATACCAATTTTGGTAGCCCTAGGCCCAATGGTTATGGACAAGTAGATTTTTTAAAGTTTTCACAAAATAGGCCCCATATAAGCGTATGTTCAGTTTTGTGACCCCCCGGGCAGGGTCAAATTTGACCCCAGGGGAATAATTTGAACAAACTTGGTAGAAAACTATTAGATGTCACTACATTCCAAATTTGATAGCCCTATGCCTTACGGTTAAGGACAATGAGATTTTAAAGTTTTCACAAAACAGGCACTATAATCGATTTTGTGGCCCCCAGGGCAGTGTCAAATATTACCCCTGGGGCATAATTTGAACAAACTAAGTAGAGGACTATACAATGTCACTACATACCAAATTGTGTAGCCCTAGGCCTAATGGTTATGGACAAGTATTTTTTTTTTAAACCTTTCACAAAATAGGCATTATATAAGCATATGTTCAATTTTGTGACCCCGGGGCAGGGTCAAATTTGACCACAGGGATAAAATTTGAACAAATTTGGTAGAGGACTATTAGATGTCACTACATACCAAATTTGATAGCCATGGGCCGGATGGTTATGGACAAGAATTTTTTTAAGTTTTCACAAAATAGGCCTTATATGAGCATATGTTCAAGTTGTGACCCCCCGGGGCAGGGTCACATTTGACCCCAGGGATAAAATTTGAACAAATTTGGGAGAGGACTATTAGATGTCACTACATACCAAATTTGATAGCCCAAAGCCCGATGGTTATGGACAAGAGATTTTTAAAGTTTTCACAAAATAGGCCTTATATAAGCATATGTTCAATTTTGTGACCCCCCGGGGCAGGGTCAAATTTGACCACAGGGGTATAATTTGAACAAACTTGGTAGAGAACTATAAGATGTCACTACATACCAAATTTGGTAGCCCTAGGCCCAATGGTTATGGACAATTAGTTTTTTAAGTTTTCACAAAATAAGCCCTTATAAGCATATATTCAATTTTGTGACCCCCAGGGTAGTTTCAAATTTGACCCAAGGGGCATAATTTGAACAAACTAAGAAGAGAACTATTACATGTCACTAGATACCAAATTTGATAGCCCTATGCCATACGGTTATGGAGAATAAGATTTTTTAAGTTTTCACAAAAAAGGCCTTATATAAGCATATGTTCAATGTTGTGACCCTCGGGGAATGGTCAAACTTGACTATAGGGGCATAATTTGAACAAACTTAGTAGAGGACTATAAGATTCCACTACATACCACATTTGGTAGCCCTAGGCCCAATGGTTATGGACGAAAAGATTTTTAAAGTTTTCACAAAATAGACCCTATATAATCATATGTTCAATTTTGTGACCCCCGGGGCAGGGTTAAATTTGACCCCAGGGGCATAATTTGAACAAATTTGGTAGAGGACTAGTAGATGGCTCTACATACCAAATTTGATAGCCCTGAGCCCAATGGTTATGGACGGAAAGATTTTGTAAGTTTTCACAAAATAGGCCTTATATAAGCAAATTGTCAATTTTGTGACCCCCGGGGCAGGGTCAAATTTGACCCCAGGGGCATAGTTTGAACAAATTTGAAAGAGGTTCACTCCAGAAACATTCCTGAGAAATTTCATCAGAATTGGACTAGTAGTTTAGGAGAAGATGTTTAAAGGAAAAGTTAATGCACGCACGCTCGGACGGACGCACGCATGACGGACACAGGACCATGACATAAGCCCCGCTGGCCTTTGGCCAGTGGAGCTAAAAATAATATTTAAAGTACAAATGTAATCTACCAATGTGTACAGATACTACTTGAAGTGATATTATGGGCATCTAACAGTTTATAGGTGTCTATCGCAACCGTTGTTTATTTTTGGTGTTTTCACTTCATATACACTTATATTTTTTAATGCAGCACCAACATACTAAAACAATATACCGGAAAGAGAAAAATAATGCATTTGAATATCAACCGTACTTTTGTTACACAACTGATCATGCATGTACGATTTGAACCTAAATTAAGTTTTAGTGCAGATTCGTTCATACGACACAAAGACATAATTTTGTTTTAAGGATCATTTCGGCTTACAGGATGGTGGGTCACGTAAGAATATCGAATAAAAAATATTTTTTTAAAAACAACTGGTAGCAAGATCAGTTGCAGATAATTGATCAGTAACCACATTTTAACTCTTTTGACCTGTTTATTCTTTTCAGCTCAGTTCAACAGTACAAAATGCCCATAATGTCACTTTAACATATATTTGACTGTGTTGAATGAAGGAACTAGTTAAAATTCCCATTAGAAAAAAAGATCAGGTGTTGAAACATTCATTGCCTGAAGCTCTGACTCTGGAGCTTTGTTAATATATCTTTAAACACACTGATTAAAGAAGTTAAACAATACATTGGTACAACAGAGGGAAAATCATCCCCTCTAAACAACATGCTACATAATTATGTTTAATCTTTTTGGATCTGTATCTGGGTCTGGATAGGTACACACCTTAAGGTATGCGCGCTGTTGGAGAGAGATGGGAGTGACTTTTATTTTGGATTTAATTTAATTCACTGAAATTCATCACTGAAGTTACAGTATGATCTTATTTGATATAGATGTACATGATTGTATCACGCAACATATATTAAATAATTATCAGTATAAATTACTGTCATGATTTCAGTATTATTTAAATGATTTCACTCAAGTTTATCATTCATATACATTAATTATGTAAATATTATGATCTATAAAAGTATACTTGATGCAAACATATTTGAAATAATACAGTTTGATATACTGTATATAATTACACATCCAAGCAGTCCATCAAACCATTGCAACCGAGCCACCTGGTGTGCCAATGCACCAGCAGAAAAGTCAAATGCCTTCTAACTTAGTGCATTTTCTATTTTATAACATCTAAATTAGTTACAGGTACATGTTTACATTTGTATGTGTTTGAAAAAATGTATAATCTTTAATTACATCATCTGACCATGCATGTCCTTGATTTCAAAACCAAGGCCCTGGTCTGACACATTGATAACATTAACATTAAACTGTTACCATGCTTCTAAAATTAATTTTTATTAAACTATGTAAGGCAATCTAAATCAGGCACTGATTTTTCTTTTTTTCAAACAGTCATATATCAGTTGTGGCCTCTCGGAAATGACCCATTTGTGCTTACTTGTCACAATCTTAAAACTTTCCACATTTCAAAAATAGCAAATCTGGATTTAGGTGATCTTCAATGGTACATTTACACTTTAGCTGTGTCACAAGAGTGCTGGTAAAGACAAGTCACATATTTAAATCTAGGCCATGTCAAACTCAAAGTGTCTAAGACAAATGAAAGATGTGTTCGTAACTTATTGTCACATTGTTTACTACTGCTGTTAGTTTTTAAAATAATATAACTGATGACCATCATGTGAGAGAAAATTCACATTATCTCAGTATATCAGTTCGGCAGCCTTGTAGATAACAAAGTTGGCTAGTTTTCAACGCCGCTTCTGGGGATCAAACTTGCAGCGCAACCTCCTGCAATCAAAGTTGACACTCTACCACTAGGCATTTAGGTAGATTCTGAAATTGTTTGATCCGTCGAGAGCAACCAAACCAAAAATTAAGTCAAATATTGCCGACTCAGTTTTATTGAGTCTGTTCATGAGAGATAATGGAAGGTGCAACATCTCTCACGCCCCCTAGCATCGCCTTAAGCAGTATTCAATTCTCAACACGAAAGTGCTGGAGTCATTGATCCCGAGCATGCCGAGGGACCAGAAAAAAACCCACTGGATTAATGTTTGAAATAAAATCAATTATTTTGATTAATGACAATTCTAATATTTGAGCCAGGTCACATGAAAGGGCAGTCTAATCAGAAATCAATTAAACTATTTGTTATTGTCAGAAAACCGCTTTTAAGCAAAACAGCTTTCAAGCGACTGCAGGCTGATCTGGATCCAAACTGGCCTCAATCGCTTTAATGTCTCTTTCCTGTGACACAGTTCATTTAACTTTAAAATGATATCAAGTACTAAAATAGAAAGAAGAACGAATACAAACCAGTAATTTGAGTAAAGAGTTTGTTATCAATGTTGAATTTCAGGACAGCTTGGTGATCTGCAAATCCCATATGATATGTTGATATCGGGTATCATAGTCAATCAATAAGTCGCAAAATGCTCAAATAGAATTTATAAAGCAAAATGTGACTTAAATTGATACTAAAAATACCAGTATGCCAGTTTTGCCGTGTCAAGATCCAGAAAGTCTATCATTCACATCGAATATATCCTTCGAATTCCATCCATTGTTGTCATTAGCGGAGATTTAGTGAATAAATAATTCATATATCCTAAATGACAGTTTCTAAATAGCCAAACAAGCCGATTTATGCTGTAAGAAAGTTTTGACAAGAGTGCAACATTTTCTCATGGGCGCGGCCATTGTTGTATGTTGAGGCACGAACGACAACTCTGCTGTCAGAGAATGTTAACAATAAAAATCAGCGAGGTATTCCGATTAGAAAAACCGAGTTATCTCAATCGGACTGGCTCGGTCTTTTACATAGGTCGCCATTCTGAAGATTTTTTTCATGGTATCATAACTTAGACGATGCTGAAGCAACATCGTCAAAAATGAACACCGTATAGTACAGTTATTCAAAACTATCAAATATTTAATAACATCGTTAGAGGTTTCAAGAAGGCAAGGGCCAGAGAGCCAGATGAATAACACCGTACAATATATTTTCAAAATGTGTATAAAAGTAAATCTCTAACTTGTATCATGTCCTTAACACTATCAGGTTATTTAGCCTCTTCTTCGGGTACACGTCTTCTGCCTCTAAGGACTTAATTGAATTCTTCCGCTTTGTAGAACCCTTTACCTTGTTGAGGTATTTATTCCATATGTCCATATTTTCTGGGCCAAAAACTACGTGCAATTGAATAATCGTATAACAAATCAAGGACAAATGCGTTGAATGACATGCGCCACGCACTCCGCTTTAAGGACTATGTCACACTGTAGGATAAAACTTAGCTGTCCTTTATTCTGTCATTTTTTAAGATCCATATGTCTCTTTAATCCGGTCTTTCTATACTGTACATTATAAATTTCTATTTTTTAATCGCAGTTTATTTCTTGATGTTTATTGATTGTCATATTTATTTTGCATTATTGATATAAGGCTTTTCATCACGAAATAAACTCTTAGAAGATAATTATTGTGTGAATACAAAATGTCTCTTAAATCCTTTTTTAGATATGTGTCTATTCAGTATATTTTTCAGGAGTGTCTGTCAAAGTGTGCTGTTGAAACAAAATTTTACAAACACATACAGAGCGGGATTGACATGTGCGTTGAAATCTGCAATAAGATCGACATGTTCGAAACTTGCATCAGGTATTTTAAAAAGAAAGTATAATAGCATTTGATAGTTTTTAATAATATCCAAAAGTAACGAAGTTTTTCTATGTGATTTTGGAGTGTGTATTATTTAGTAAAAACTATTATAATGACCCACTGTCTCAGAAGTCCTCTCAACGTACCATGACAACCGACCTCAACATTGATAACATGTCGCGGGAAAAATATGTCATTCGTTTCAAGGTAATTATGGACACGCGAGGTTTTCCTTCTTTTTTATAAAGTGAAAACATTTGCAATAAATACATGTTTTTGCTACATTATAAATAAAGACATAAATGAGTTCAAATACTTCACATAAAACCGTCTTGTTGCGTGCCAATTCCAGGTTACTTATTTTAAAGTCAAGCTCAAAGTGAACACTTGGTTATTGTGCATGGCGACATGATCACCATATAAATAAAACGTGTTTTGTGCAAAGAAACATTTAAGGTAAAGATAACACTTGACTGTGTTGCTCATCACTGACATGGATGTCGTTAAGATACATGCTATTGTCCGACCAAAAACTTTGCCGTAAATGATATCATTGAAAATAATTGGCACACATGACTATCATATAAAGGCGAAAATAAAAGTATTAGTTTCGTTTTATACAACCTTCACAGTTTTATACATTTCACTGCTCATATTGAAGTTATTTCTCTTTGTAAACGAACAAACGAATACTCATTTATGTTAGAAAGTTCATTTACATGTCACAAAATGTTTTTAAATTAACGGAAGTATGCAAAAATGAAACGTTTACAGTTTCAAAGTATTCTACACGTAAATGGTCGTCTTATTAAGCCCTGCAGGTGGTTTAATCGCAAGAATCATTTTAATGAGAATACATCAGAAAACAATTTGGCCTATGTTCATATCGTTTAAGTATAACATGAAAATACATTATATGTGACGTCGTCAGCGAAAATCAGTCTTGTGTACGCTGACGTTTATGTCGGGAAATCGCGAGATAAAAATCTTGTACGAAAATGCGCTGGATATTTCGTCTTTTTCATACAATTTCTCGGCTTATAATTTATGACATGCTTTGAAAATTTCCACAATATAGCATGAATATGTTCTTTAAACACTGGCACAATTGGTGGTTTGTAATCCGCTTATTTAATTCAAATTATTCCCCTTGAAAGACACTGTTTCGTTTGAGCAGTTCACAGGTAGCGCAACCTGTCTCGTAGTGTTCATTTTCAATGGCTATTAAACGCTGTAAATCAAAATGACATCGTGTACTAATGGATGTCTTCAATCGAAGAAGGTTCGGAAATGATATTTCCACATGCTTAAAATAGGTAAGTGAAAGATATATGTGTATTTTGGCTTTGTGATTAATTTTCGCGACTCGCAAGTTTGACCCGGAAGTAAACTGTACGATAGCAACTGAATTGTTTACATGAAATGGTGGAAGATTTAAATTTGACTTTAAAATATCATGTCTCAACACCAACACTATTCCATGTGAAATTTCACAAGATCAGGACACTTCGTTTTTATATTTAAATGATTTTTCGAATGTAAATGAACTTTATTTTGAAACTTCTTACCCCGCTACTCAAGATTTGTTTTATGTGGTAGATGATTATGAAAGCACAGGAGTTTGAAATTCTATCAATACAGCTAATCTGATGGCTAAATAAAAAAAATACCCCTATATAGTATAAGACTAGTCTTTATACTCTATAGGGGTATACTTATTTTTTATTAAGCCATTAAATTAGCTATATTGATAGAATTTCAAACTCCTGTGATGAAAGTGACCTTGAGTCAAACCATGATGAGTCTGATATTGATATTGATGTAGAAGCTGTCAAAAAAACACATCAGATACTGCGTTTACTGAAAAGTCTGAACTTCATGTGGCAGAAGCTGATAAACAAATTTAAACAAATATAAGGTTGACTTTTTAAAAATGTTTAAGCACAAATTTAATTAATAATTATTATTATAAAAAAGTGTTATGTAGATAAATAACCAATAATTTGATATTCTACAGGTTGGGAAGTTACGGTCTTGGCGAACAGCATTCTCACTTTCAGTGTGACAACTGTTGCGGCCAAAATAAAAACAACATAGTCATCTGGTACCTTCTGTGGAGAGTTCTTGTAGGTAATAACAAGCCCTTGGTTATTGTGTTTCTGATAGATTTTTTTAATATTGAGAAATTAATTTAGCTAAACCTGTTGTTAAAAATATTTGTTTGCAGTAATGCAATTGCAAAATGGTAAAGCATGTTGATATGTAGTAAATATGTTTAAAAAACAATTACTCTGGTATCAATCCCAAAAGGAAAATTCTCTTAAAATAATATATTGAAATGAGTCAACATTTTTGAGTCATTCAATTACTACAAAATACATATTCTAAATTGTAGCCTGACCTTTTTTAATAATTATTTTTTAACATTTCAGGTTTACACAGAATCATCACACTAAGCTTTATGTTGATAAGACATACAAAGTTTACACCAGATTGGCACTTTGGCATCTGGAAGTCAAAGTGGAGGTAAATTCCTTATCACAGTATGGTGTATGTGACCTGCATGATCCTTCTTGATAAACCGTGTTTGCATTTTCATAGGTCTATCCAGTTGTATAGTTCTGCCATGTAATAAAATATAAAAATAATAAAACATAAATTAATTAAAAATAGTGTGTAGGTACTTTATGTCTTGTAACAGGAAAATAAATATTCATTTTAATAGTTTCAGCTGTTTTATTGGTATGAAATTCTTGATATGGCAAACAAAATCCAATGCAAAATCATCCTTAAAACTTTGTAGTTTTCTATTACAACAACAATAAAAAAATAATAATTTGATAATAGGAAAACTATATTTTGCAATTGTTTCTTAATTAAATGGTAATCTTGATACAGAAACTTCAATGCAGAAATGTTGTCTTATGTCGCTGCGTCTGTGGGGTTATCGTCAAGGACGGGCCACAACATCCCCCAGCTTGGGGGAGACTCTTGCAATCCTGTTGTTATCTAAGACAGGAAAGATTACCCAACGACATTGTTTCACCACATAAAGAATGTCACCAAATTTCATCAATTTCCATGTGTCAGCGGAGCATCCCGGTGTTGTGGAATGCAGGGAATTTAGTGACTCACCAGTAGTCAGAATCACTCTCAGGAAGGTATCGAAAGTGAATGTTAATGTGAGCTGTGACAACCTGCCATAAGAAATGTTTGCGAAAGGGCTCGATCTGGACCATCAGTGGTATTTATTTGAAAACTAACGTGAATTCTGTCGCATAGATGAACCAAAAACTTGACATGTCCGAAACGCGCTACTGGTGAGCAACAAAAAACAGACTGTGCCCCCCCAAAAAGAAGATGCATTAAGATGCGCATCTGATCTTCTCTGATGGTGCCAAAACAATTACATACATCATGTATCAGTGTTTATTTTGGCCAAGGTATTGGGTGATATATTTTCCCACAAACAATGCAAAAAATCCTCTATTCCTAGGAAAGCTAAAACATGTATACGATTGCTGAATGTGTCAGTTGATACAGGTTTTGAAATGTTCAATGCAAACTTTTGTTGTTCTAATTGCACAAGCTTGTTTTCAAGTTTTTTATATCTCATATTTACAAAACAAAAATCATTTTTTCCATGTAGATCTAACCATGCAATTGTTTTCACCTTATGGACACAGACTGCCTATCAGAAAAACTGGAAAAAAATCAGTGTGAATATTGTATTTATTTATGTTTTACAATGAAAATCCTATATTTTTGTTTGTTTGCTACATTGTTTCCATAGTAACAAAAACAAACAATTTTTATGTTTAAGTTATTGTTTATTTTCTTTTTTTCTCTATCAGAAATAATGATAAATAATGATTATTTCATTTACTGAAACATTTAGTATCCAAGTGTACTTTCAACCAACACTTTTTAATGCTGTGTTTTTCCATTCTGTTGTGTTTGAGGTTACATTATACTTAAATACACATGTAACTGAACAAAAGAAGGAAATTGTTCATGGAACACACACATTATTGATTGTTATCGTTTAACTAGTTACAAAACAGTGAAATTAATGTTGTGTTTGCCTTTAAACAAACACTTGATTGAAAATACAATTCATAGATTTATAAAAGGCGTGATTGTGTGCTCTGGTGATTATTAACATGTAGATTGGTTACCATAGCAACACAAATGGTACATTTTAAATATCCATAATGCTGTTGTCAGTTTATTGCACTAAAGGAAAGATTATTGTTTTAATAAAACAATGTGCTTGTTGTTTGAAAATCTTCGTTGATTTTTGGATTAAATGATAACTGTGATAATAGTGACGGTAAAATGTAGGGTTGGTCACTTTGGAAGGTCATAAAATTAGTTTTGAATGTGATAAATAAAAAATCTATATCATTTTTGTGAACTACAATGTTCAGAGAATCCAAAATTGCCAAAAAGTCAAAATGTGATTTTTTGAACACAAGACTGATTTTCCCAGCTTTGGTCACATATAACGTTATTAATACGGTATATACATATTGTATTTGCTTTTCTGCTGAAGATCGTATGAAATCGTAAATCGTTTGTTTAATTTAATCATACACTTATTCGGGGTTGCGTAATTTTTCAATATTATGTGTCCTACATTATTTTTGTATTTTGCTAGTGTCATAACGGCATTGGAAGACATATTCAAGAATGAGGTGCAACAACTTCGATTAAGGGTAATGCTGTTTGGAAGTTATAATCTAATTATTAAGTGTACGAATAATTCAAAATATAGACGCCTCTGTTGCATCTAAACACATCGATAATGAATGATTATGAATGATGTAACTATAACAAAAACGTTAACATAATATTAATTTACATAATTACAGATACAGAAACTTGTAACTGAATGGTTAAACAAACACATTTCGGTTGAAGCTATTGTCAACGAACCTCAACAAACTGAGGAGGAATTTGACCAAAACAACATACATGCCTACAAAGAAGTTCGTATTACTTTATACCTGTCCATAGTTAAAAAATGCCTATGTACTTAATATCCCTTTAAAATCGGAGATTGTGTTAATATCTAGAGGTAAAATAAACATTTATCATGTCATGTATATAATAAAGTGAGTAACTGAATGATTGGCCGTCACTTGATGTAGCTATAAAACAGATTAGTTGTCCCGGGGGGGGGGGGGGGGGTAACTTCCCTATTTTAGGGTAGGGGTGTCCCTCTGAGACTTCCGAAATGTGACCCATTTTTATACCGGAACTCTGATAAAGTAGACCCATTTTGATACAAGATTTTTGAAAAAGCATACCCATTTGTATACGATACCATTGAGAGAGTGGACCCATTTCAATACAATAATTTTGATGCTTAAAACTGGACCCTTAGTTGAGCTAGAGATATATCTAAACTGTCTACGAAAAAAGATTGGTCACTTTCCAATACGTCTATGGTAATAGAAATCTCCATTTTAAATATGTTTTCAACTTTTAATAAAATTCTTTATTTAAGTATAACCGGAAATTAAATATGTTTTCTTAATTTACTTTCAAAGCCTGTGATAACGATTTCTTGATTCCACACATAATCAAAATTTTCTACGAAACATATATTATTATCCAAGATGTCACAATGACAGCCGGGAATGACAGAGTATAATTCCGTGTACACATGTAGCGTAAAGTCGGTTATTTTGACAGTCGTCTAATTTTGACATAATTTTCATGAATCATTTGCAGTAACTGCACTTTTCCCGGCACTTTATATAGATTAATTTATGTAACGATTTCGTCACTTAATATATGACGTATGTTAAATTAATATATGACGTCACAGTATCATCTTGGTCAATCAAGAAACATATAAAAACAGTCAAGTTTCTGCATCTTTCCCGCTACTGAAATTTACTTTTTGAAACCCATTTATATACAAGAATGACATTTATCATACCCATTTTGATACTGATACTTTCAAATCTAAATGCATTTATATACAAGCAAATTTCTGATTGCAATACCCATATCTATACTTAGATGCTCAAAACCATACCCATTTCTATAATTTTAGTCGAAAAACACACCCCATAAAATCGGCACACCCCTATATACCCTTATATGGGAAGTTACCCCCACCCGGGTTAGTTGTACTTTGAAAACAATAACAAACTGGTTCATATCTATGATGTTACATGGAACCAAACCATCCATTATCACAACGTGCCGATAACAATCAGTGTAAATAGTTTGAAATCATACAAAACACACGATGTTTGCTAAAAATTAAGCTGTTTACATATATTACCATTTTGCTTTGATCTACTATAATTGACATATTCAAATGTTTATGAAAACGCTAATGACACCATGATCGCATTAGATTCGACATGGAGCGACTGAAAGTTTCAGAGGAAGCATTTCAAGCTTAGCAAGCTAGACTATTTGCAGCCTTTAATATTCTAGACAGTGACATTGATATCATTACAATACTGTCATCGGCCGAATAAAAATCTAAGGACGGAAAGGGGGAAGAACAAGCAAAGGGTGGTGACCGAGATCATCGACCTCTGCGACAGACGACGATAGCACGAGAAGAACACCTGCCTTGTACAGCAAAGCATGCGGGCATTTTTCGAAAAAGATGAAATATGCAAAGGTTGAGTGGAGTAAGGAACAATGTAACAGCATTGATGCAACGATTACCATTTGCAGAAGTACGAAAGCCTTCAGCACCCAAATACCCTCACAAAGACCAGTAAGTCGCGTACGCAAACTTCCTGACCAACAGTGTCGTTATCTTGACCAAGTGAACGGCACTGATCTTTTTTACTTTCAAATTTCGACAAGACCCCATCCTCCATCCAAAACCAGAAGCGTAAGACGAAAGTCCGTTCATAAAACAGGCAGAGGTTTATGAGGCAGTTCGCAGTATGAAGGCAGGAAGTTCTCTGGAAGTGGAAAACGTCCCTTCTGATCTGATAAAGAACGCAGGCAAGAGTACATCTGCATCAATAATGGCATTACACCAAAAGATCAGGGATTACAAAAAGCATTCCAAGGAGTGGACCCAGACGCTGGTCACCCACTATCGACAAAGGGCAACACTATGCTGTGCAAGAATATCAACACCATTAGCCTCACTAGCCATCTCAGCAAAGTCATGATGCGAAATATCATCAACCGACGGGAATGTACGATGAACACCTGGTGGAAGAGCAATCTTGATTCATAGCTAGGCGGGGCATTGTGGAATATATCTCAAGTTGCAGAGTAATATTTAAGAAACTTCTGCAATACCGAGTGGAGCTTTTTCACAAAGTCATCGACCGCGTGTGGCATTATGGCCAATAGTAGGTTCTGAGAGGGTTAACCATTATCGAAGGCGTGTGCAAGTTATCAACGAAACCGCCAATAACAAAATTCCTATTACTTTACAGATGGGTTATTTTTGTAGGAAATCAGCGGACCTCCGGCGGGGATGTCTGATCTCCCCGTCATGTGTAAACTATTCCTTGAGGAGCTAATGCAGGAGATCCTAAAATGCCACAGCACCTCCATTTCCATCGGTGGAAGACCACCCGCTTGCGGTTTACTGATGGATATTACCTAATGGCTGACACCATCAATTAAATCCGATTTCTTCCCAACAGACTTTATGAAAGAGCAAAATAATACGGGATGGAGGTCAGCACGGAGAAGTCGAAGATCACAACATGAACAATACCTGTACAGAAATCTCCACGAACGGCAAAAAACTAAAAGCGGTGACTAGCTTCAAGTACTTGGGGACAACCTTTTCAAGTATGTCACCAGTAACAAAGATATCCGAGACAGATTGGTCATGGAAACTGCATCGATTGCAATGCTGAGCAGGTTGTGGACAAGCAGCTCTATATACTTCCCTCCCCAAAACTGGCTCTAAAAGTCCCCCGTAATCGTCACCCTACTGTAGGGCTGCTAGATCCAGACGCTTCATGCGAACACAGAACGCAGGATGCAGGCCTTTCAACACATGTTTCAACAAAGACTGCTTATGTTCTCATACATGTGAGTCTGTCCAGAACATGACATCAGCACTTGTTGTATAAAATGACCCCTTCTTGCGACCGACAAACGACGAAAGCTGGCTTGGTTTGGTAACGAAACAGGCGCAGCCACGGTGCAGGATAGTGCGCCATGGCAAACAAGAGGGATTCGCCGTTGGGACCGTTGTATAAAAGCTGGATTGTATCCCATGGATGAGCTACTCCCTGCAAGACGAATCTGACCTGTCTGGCAAAGCACCTCCTTGGCGTCTTACCTCATGTCCCCAAACGACCAGACCGGGCAAGGGAATGATAAAAAATTGTATGCGCGCATAACATGAAGAGTTTATATAATTTAATGTATGCTTGATCTTATAGGCAAATGGGCATGCCAAACGTTATTCATTAAAGAGTCTCATTCCTTACGTTTTGTCAAACAAATATTACATAATTGTTTATTCCCATTTGGAAGCATACAAATATTGATTAATTAAGTTTTCAAATTTATAAATTCAGAATACCCCCATTATCTGATTGGTTATAACGACGGGTGTTCTTCAAACTGTCAAATTATATTCGTATGCATCTCTCTACTTCAATAATGCAGAGAAACATTTTGAATACACTCCGAGTGTTATGCCTGACCAGTCCATTTCTAACTCATGCACATAGGTGGGTGAAGGAAATTGTTTATTTTGATTGTTTATCTCAAATCTGCAGTAAGCGGTTTAAAAACAGCATTATACTGTCAATCTGTAAATGTGTATCAACGTTAAAAAACGAATTGATATACCTTACATTCAATGAAAATTCTAGTAATTATATGTAATAATACTAAAGCAAATGCGTCGCATTTCATTTAACAGATCTTAGAGAAAAGATTCATCTCGAATCTGGAAAGACGTGTTACAAAAAATTGTAAAGATGATATAACTCGATACGTTGATTCAACAGTGCAAACTTTAAACGGTAAGTCACGCAAACATAGGAAATGATTTTAACTAATTGTGTGGTTTGGAATGCCGTTTGTTTAACTGATTTAAAACCATGATTTTATTTTGAAAGGCATTGACCGAAGATGTAATCATCTTTAAATGTCGTGTTGTGTGCATTGTTTTGCATTGTAGATGGTCACTTATTGTCAATAAAAGACAACCGGATGTTGATATTCGTTTATATTATTATACGTTGTCACGGAAATTTTGTTTTGAGATTATATTTTAAAATCTGTACAGACCTTTAGTAGGCGCCGATTATATCGTCTTTGTTATTTATGAGCATGCGATGTTTAGTTCAAACTCAATGTACGTATTTTTATATACAGCTTGGGTTGCAAGAAACGTGAACAAATTGCAAACGGAACACGCGTCGTTTGAGAACAAAATTGGCAGCTCTTATCAGATTATAGTGGGACACAGTTTAACTGGCTATAAGGACAAGATCGGTTTAGAACGTTACTGGGGGGCTTGCGGATTGCTTACTATTGCCGCGTGTCTTGTCATGATTGTACAAGAACCGGGAAAAGCGTTAAAAGCAGCGGTAATACATTCACCTTGTTGAGAAGCAATGGTTATTGCCAGTGTTATTGGTGTAATTATTACTTGCTTAACGTCAACGTTCGGGTTGTTCGTACTTTTTAATATCTGTAAAATGCTAGACATTAAAGACATATCATCTAAACAATTTTCTTACAATCGCGTGTCATAAGCTTGTCTTCAATTCATTCACGAACATTTTTTTCTGGAGATAATTTTAAGTGAAGACACGTATTTGCATTGCAGTTTGGTTGTGGATTTGTTGGAATCTGCTCCTCAGTAGTTGTACAAAGAACATTTTGGGATAAGCAAGAACTTGTCAAAACACAATTCATAGAGAATGCTACTCAGCAGCTTCCAAAAGTCAATCAAGACTTTTCCAAGTCTATAAGCGACACATATGAAAGGTATGATTATTTATTTTCATCGATCATTAATAGTAATAAAAAAATACATTTTTTTCAAATTCTCATTTATATCCAATAACGCAACTTTCATAAATGTCTGTAAATCTATAAGAACATTCTGTATAAGTACATTAAATGTCATGTTACTTACTCTGACGAGATTATGTACCGGTTTTTAGGACATTACGTAATCAAATGGAGCAAATAAAGAACACTATTGTTAGAGAAGAAAAAGCGTTTAGCGGCCTTGTTTTGAGCACAGATGTTACAGAATTAAATAAACAGCTATGCATGCTACAAGATATCAGGTATGTATAAATCATTTGTCACAGAAAAACTGTTTTTTTCACATTGATATATTGTATTTGTTATATATAAATATGTCCGTTCGTATTTTTTTTATTATAGGAAACAGACAAAGACATTACTTTCTGAATTTGCAAAATTAGAAATGCAAGTAAAACATGACATATGAAACACGACTGATAGGCAAAATCCTTCAGCATTCCAAAGAAGATTTCGCTATTAAAAGTTTTCAGTCAGACCCAATTGATCCTAATCCTACGGTTGTGAAGTAACACATAATATGCGGTGCATATCGATCACTTTGCACGTATATGGCACCGAATATGAGAGGGCGTTATTGGATATATGCAAAGACAAAATATTTTTAAATCATATTAATATAATATGTTGATTTATTTAAAAAGCAAATTTTGCAAATAGCATATAATGACTATAGTGTTGACAAACATACCACGACATAATACATGTCCAATCAATATCATTTAGGCTATGGTGTATAAAAATGGTACATATTAAAGTTGTGTTAGGTAAATGATGGTAATCAGGTGTTGATAACAAATGGCAATTATGTACATAGTATTTATATTATATGATAAATGTTCATGGTGTATATGACAAATGGTAATGTTGTATAAGTCACTGGACAATATGTTATGTATGTGTGTATTGATTGTGTATTCCCAAGCACTTATTTTTGAACATAATACTGGTAAATGGTTTAGATTCTACTTTTTTAGTACATATTATTGGAATATATGATACTCAGTAAATGGTAATGATGTACAAGTCACTGAATAATATTTTATGCATATGTGTATTGATTGTGTATTTTCTTGTACTTATACTTGAACATTATTTAGGTGTTTACTTACTTAACAAATATTAAAGGTGTATATGATAAATGGATATGTTTTATAAGTCACATGTTATGCATGTGTGTATTGACTGTTTTCTAGCACTCATATATGAACTTGAACAAGTTGCTGGGTGAGTTATCTTACTTTGTACAGCAACTTTAAAATTGTAAATTGCCTGTGTACTCTCTAGCACTTATAAAGTCTAACCATACTTACTGGCTGATCAATTTTCTAATTGTACATCAACACAATTATTTATTACTTGTGAAATCTCAACACTTATACATTTGCACTCCAGTTGTTAGATGATTTATCTTTTGTTGTACAGCAACTAAATTATTTGTGTACTCCCTAGCACTCATATATTTTGAAGCTCAGCTGCTAGATAGCTTATCTTGCTTGTAAACCTATTTGTTTAGACCTAGTGTGTTGTCATATTGACTGAATGTAAGTCTATATGCTAAGTCAATTAATCAAGCAGTTATCTAACATATCAAATAGTAAACATCTACTTTTTACTATGATTTGTAAGATCTTACCAGACTCAATTCTTGTAAATATCTGTCCAAATGCTGTTTTCAACTTTGGTGAGCAATAAAGCCCACATCAGCTGGTAACACATCCATGAATTAATTAATCCACAAGCTCGAAAAATGAATATTAACACTTTGGTGAACACACACATCAATTTCTATTTTATTTTGTAAATGCAGCTACACATATTTCATTAAAAATCACTCAATAAGATGCACTTTTCAAAATTCATTTCACCCGAAATTATTTGTAAAATCTTATTAAGAAAAAATACAATTAACACGATCACTCACTCCTAACTTGTGCCTAAACTGTAATCTACAGTCATTCGACACACCCTTAGTGCACATGTATTCTTTCAGCTTGCGGAAATCATGCTCTTTCTTCAAACACAGACTATCCTGTTAACACGCCGCGTTAGCATATATACATCAAGCTTTGTAAAAAGCTTGTCATTTTTCGATTTGCCTAAGTACTAAGCCCATGTTGCGTAGATTATTGTACTATTATGTTTCCACGCGATCATTTAATATAAGCTTCACTTCTTGTATCATTTATACAACCCAAAATATAAATGTTTCAAATAAGGTTTTAACATCTCTTAATAACATCAACATGACCAAACTTTTTGTATATTTTTGTTATTCTTCTCTTCTCAATATTCCTCCACTCAATCTTCCACTTTTTGCGGGCCGGGCGCACGATAGCTTTTCCTCATCCAATTATTTATTGCAGTCGGGCAAGTGTACATGATGTACACTGACATAGGAGTGTACCGGATGAGGATAGGTTTGTTCTACTCTCTTACTATGAAAAGTAAAGGGCTTCAACAAATGAATATGTTCGAGTTAGTTTGCTGGCTGGCAATTCTTCTTCTTAGAGGAGGCTATGTCCATCCAAATCCTGGACCCGACAGCTCCATTGATATGTCTTCCTCGTCTTTGGGTACATCTTTCTCATCTTCAATAAATGATGCATTTGCAAAAAATCTAAAAATTGTTCATTACAACGTTCAGAGCTTCCTCGCCAAGAAAGATATTCTGTATGCTGATCTTAACAATTTTGATATAATAGTCTTTACTGAAACTTGGCTCAGCTCAACAGTTGACACTGCCAACTTACTTTTCCCTTCTTTTCATAAGCCGTTCAGACGGGATAGAATAAACGATCCTCATGGAGGTATGCTAGTATACATAAAATCTGATCTCTTTGCCATTGAGCGACCTGACCTACAAATTGACGATCTAGAATGTCTATGGGTCGAACTACATATCAAGGGAAGGCGTCTTTTAACTAGATCTTTCTACAGACCACCAAACTCTTGTCC
The DNA here is from genome assembly GCF_020536995.1 of Dreissena polymorpha. NCBI lineage: Eukaryota > Metazoa > Mollusca > Bivalvia > Myida > Dreissenidae > Dreissena > Dreissena polymorpha. Next base: position 162,979,626 of record NC_068355.1, read on the forward strand.
TTATCTTCTAGAATGCATAAACGATTCGATCTCACTAGCCGTTGACACCGGTATTGAGTACATTGTTATCACAGGTGATTTTAATCTCGACATTAATAAACCACAGGGCAGTATCAAAATAGACACCCTTCTTTTACAGTATAATCTCACAAAGATTATTAAAGAGCCTACTCATTTTACTGAAACATCGAATTCCATTCTTGACCTTTTTATAATAACATCTTCATTGAAAGTGTTGAAAGTGGCGTTGGAGAACCTTTTCTTAACCAGCAACTTCGATTTCATTGTCCAATCTACTGCGTCATAAACTACAATAGAACAGCTGGGTCTAATTTTAAACGTAAACTATGGCGATATAAAGATGTGGACTACACTTATCTAAGACAACTTGTGCAGAACTTCGATTGGCACAGTTGCTGTGATAATAATAATGACATATATACTTCAAAAGCTGACCCTCCATGGCTACATAATAATATTCGCAAGGAAATTCGACGCCGTAAACGAGCATACAAAAAAGCCAAGGCTACCAATTAAGACCGACACTGGCACATCTTTCGCCAACAACGTTATATTGTTAATAATCTTGTCAGATCAGCGAAAAAAGTTCACTTTGAAAATCTCGCTAAACTAATACGTGAAAATCAACACTCATCATCCGACTTAATAATAATAAAAAATAAAAAAAATAATCACAAATAAAAACACCTCACATAACGAGTTGCCTCTCTTGATTCATAATGGTACCATATATGAGTCACCCGTTGATAAAGCGAATATTCTTAATTCATTCTTCCAATCTCAATCTACTTGTACTACACCCAGTACGCATATGCACAACCTACATTCCCAAGAGCCAGATTGCCCCGTCTTTGAAGATTTCATTATTTCCCGTCAAGATGTCTTGGATTCCATAAAATTTATGAAAACGGGAAAGGCATCAGGCCCAGACCAAATAAATTGTCAATTCCTAAAGCAAATTGCATCTGAGATTGCAGGTCCACTACAAAATCTTTTTAATTTTTCTATTAGTAATGGTAGGGTCCCACGGAGCAGGAAAGAAGCAATTGTTTGTGCACTTCACAAAAAGTCTGATCCTCAGGATGTTGAAAATCATAGACCAACCTCCCTTTTAAGTGTTTTAAGTAAATGTCTCGAGAGAATTCTCCACAAATATATACTACTCAAAATTTGCTGAGGATCACTTTTTATAGTATGTGTAATTTGAAGTTCACCCATAGCTAGATTCAGCCAGCGTCACGCATCAATGATAAATCAGTACATAACAATATAATCGAAAACACATATTCTAATATCAAAACCTGCAAATAAACAATTTAAATTAAATTTAATTAAATTGAAGATAATATGAAAATAAAAAGTGATCCTTAGCAAATTTTGATGTGGTATATTTTTTAACCATTTAAGGGCTATTGAATTTATAACCCCATTTCAATCAGGCTTCATTCCAAAAGATTCCACTGTCAACCAATTAGTCTCTGTTTATCACTCCTTTTGTAAAGCTCTTGACGAAGGTAAAGAGGTTCGAGCCGTTTTTTTCGACATTTCTATGGCCTTTCATGGCATGAAGGACTTATCCACAAGCTCCGACTAAGTGGTATCTAAGTGGTATCTCGGGCATCTTGTATCTTGGTTAAAAGACTACCTACATGAGAGGACCCAGTGTGTTGTAATCTCTGGCTGCCAATCTAACCCATTACCTATTAACGCTGGTGTCCCTCAAGGGTCTATATTAGGGCCACTCCTCTTTCTTATATATATATAAATGAAATTGTACGAGATATTCACTGTCCAATTCCCCTATTTGCAGACGACACCACACTATATATCATCGTCGACAACCCTGTTGATGCGGCTAATCATCTTAACTCTGATCTTGCAAAAATTCATTCTTGGGTTGATTATTGGTTGGTTACCTTCAATCCATCCAAAACGGAATCCTTAGTAAAATCTAGAAAAATCAACCGCCCAATCCATCCCACTCTTTTTTTCAACGACTGCCAAATCACTGAGGTTTCGTCTCACAAGCATCTAGGCTTAACTTTTTCTGATACATGTTCCTGGCATGACCATATTGAATCTATCAAGAAGAAAGCATGGCAGACTCAATCTAATGCGAACGTTTAAGTTTACGCTCGATAGAAAGTCCCTTCTATCGATATACACAACATTTATTAGACCAATTCTTGAATACGCTGATATAGTCTGGGATAACATTTAATACACAAGATGAAATTGAACTTGAGAAGATTCAACAAGAGGCAGCAAGGATAATCAGCGGGGGAACACGTTTGGCATCTTTGCAAAACCTATATAATGAAACTGCTCTCGAACCATTACCTACCCACTTCTATAAAATGTATAATTCACTATCACCCCTATACTTGTGCACACTTATCCCCTCTAGCGTGGGAGAAAGATTGGCTTATCCTCTTCGTAACTCTAACAATATTCGCAGTATTCAATGCAAATCACAACATTTTACACGATCTTTCCTACCATCAACTATAAACTTATGGAACAATTTACCGGAATCGGTAAGAACGGCTCCTTCTCTCTCTGCTTTCAAAGCAAATCTTAGTAAAGATAAGAAAATAATTCCCAAGCATTACTACGATGGGGAGCGGACGTCTAATGTTTTACATGTGCGTTTACGAATGCACTGTAGCAGTTTAAATGAACATTTGTATGCAAAAAACATTGTACAAAGTCCATATTGTCAATGCGGTGCGATTGAAAATACATATCACTTTTTCTTCAATTGCCCCATTTATACAGAAAAAAGAGTTATCCTTTTTAACAATCTGTCTAGTTTCCAACCCATAACTGTGCAACTACTTCTTTCCGGAGTTAAAGACGGATCATATGAAGTTAACTCATTAACATTCAAACATGTTAAGTCTCTCATCCGATATAGTCATAGATTCTAACTCAACTCTATCTCAGGAACAAACCATATTCTGCTAACGATGCGCCGTTCCCGCAACTGCTTCTTTTTCTTACCGCAACTTCTCTTATTCTGAAACTCTACTCTTTCACTTCTGTTCATTTTCTTCTCATTTTATTAGCTATTATGCTATTATGCTATCTGCATTACTCTGTTATACTTTTTGTATTATAACTTATACTACTTTTTCATTTCTAAACGGTATGCAATTACCTATCACTGTAATATATTGTTCGTAATTTTGACATGTCTTTAAATAGTTGATGTACGTTTGATTGTTTACACCATTACAGCAGCGCTTTTAACTGACAGAAGAGAGACATAGTATAAACCTCGAGCTCCTTCTCAATTCTGTCCAAATGTATTTTACAGCCTTTATGTAAGCAATACTGCAATTCTACCTGCCTTGCATATTTTTCAAATATAATATGTACGTTTGTATTGTATTTTATTGCTTATATGTTCTTTCAATGAACTAAATAAATAGTGTTTAAACCATCATTATGCTTCGCCTAATTTGAGTTGTTTTGTACTTTTGTATTTTATTAATACTAGCATATTTATAGACTCACTTACCAAATACCGGTTTAAGTTGAATGTATTTTGTAAACGTCGGCGTTTATTCAAATTAGGCGTAATTTTCCCGACAGTTCATACACCGATGAAATGCAGAAAAATGCTATTCATTTCTTAAACAAAAGGAAATGTTACATCATTTAATCATGTTAACTTTATGAATACAAGCCAGTTGTTTGTTACCTTAGGTTGGAAACACACTATATGAATATAAACAAGAAAAACAAATCCAAATAATAAAAGTATGCATACATTGTAATAACTAAAGGGAGTGTACACGTTTCGATGAAAATAAGTAATGGAAAAACAAAACGTATGTACATCTAGTTATGATTTCTAACACATAGGTCATTACAATAATTTCATTAAAGATTTAAATGGTACTTTTAGAGATTTATAGTATGTGTAAACAGCTGTAAATACTACAAAAGTCATCAACTATTAATACTGTGTGTGTGCAACAACAAAATTTCAGCACACAAACTCCATTCACTATCAAAGGATTGTGAAGATTTTTTGACATTCATATTTTTATTTATGAGTTTTCATACTCATAAATCGTGAACCTGTTGGCTCCTGTTATGATTGGAACGCGTTTATTCATTTAACACTTGTTTAAGTGCTATTTGATAAACAAAATATTTGACTTCAGCAGAGTTGGTTGACTATTGAAGGAGAAAACATGGCTTATTCCTGAAATGAACATAGGATGTCATGGTACCTAATTATTAATAACTGCTTTAGATATCTGACATTCCCAACATAAATGTTCTAAATTTTCTTTTTTTGTAATTTTACTTAATGGATCACTTAATTAAAAGACGGTCGCATTTGCATAGATTTTGGAATTGAAAGCATACTGAAATATTGAGGCATCTCGATAAAATGTTCCAGTGCACTAGAGGCCAGTTCCGCTTCTTTCCTTGTATCCTCGCCATTATGTTGACGGGTTGAAATGGAACAGAATCCTACATCATATCCCATCATAACTGTAAAGGTAGAACGGAATGAGATATCTCAAGCATTTCTAGTAATCAGCTCTCGGAAAGTGTTTATAAGGTGTGGTCAAATAAAACAAAAACAACGAATCAGAAACGATAATACACAACCACGCACATAATAAAATACGGCATAGTCAATCAAAACAAATTAAATGTTGCGCTAAGTTATTGATTCGAACAAAATTGTCCGATTTTAGACGTCTGGTCACATCGCTTTATTTGGAAGCCTTTATTTGGAACGAATACTTTAAGATATTTAATGATTACAGATTATGTAATTTATTTAAGCTTTTTTATGCCATATATATGTGTGTGTTCTGTCACATTTATACTGTATACGTTATTTAATGAACAGAAAACACTAAACATGGTACTATGATTGCGTTAATAATAGTATCATTATGATTGTTTTTATTTCGTTGCAAATATTGCATGCGTCCATTCGCAGATTTTTTCAGAAGATACAACTTCGGGGAACGATGACAATACAGGTTCGCGCTTAACATCAAGAAATTCTTTATCGCTCGTTCATAACACCACTTTAAGAACCCTTACCTCTGATCTTCCAATCATTCTTCCAGTCGGCACTTAATGGTTCTAACAGAATATTATAAATGTTATCGATCGTTATCAAACTTATTCGCAAAATAATTATGATTATGCCATCGACCTTTTTTACTGGCTAAATCTTGAAGTTGTTAAGCTGAAATGGGTTATTTGATTAATCTAGAAGTGGTCTCTTTCCCTTTAAAGAAACAGTATGGAAAAAATGATACGTAAAAATGCTATGTATTAAAGTAAATTATATTCCCGACATAAAAAGAAAAAAAATCAGTTCGTGTAAGAATAATTACCAATTAGAACTCGTACAATAGAAAAGCCTGTTAAGTCGATAATTTGAAAATGTTCGATACGTGGATCGCTAGCATAGCGCTAACAATATGTTTCTTATAGTGTCCCGAAATCGAACTCCGAGAAAGGCAAACTTCGTTATCTAAATAGGATGCCATTACAATAATTTCAAAATGATGCGATTATTATAGATGTGTTAGAAAAACATAAAACGAAATTTGTCAACACGAACGAAAATGTGTGAGCAAGTCACGAACTCTTTTTGACTCGTTACCTAGGTAAGTAAGTTAAGTTAAGTAAGGAATTTCTGTACACCCATCGAGAAATCAAAACAGAGAGGTGTGCTATTCCATGCGATGAAATATACTGTTCATGTTGCAATAGTATAGATATTGAAGATGATTTTAAGTCTGTTTGTATTTGTTAATGCTATAGTGTTTTATGACAAACATAACTTAAACGTTATGTATATGTTTATAAATCTGTGTTGAAGCATCACCCATTACTGACTTAATTAAAAAGAAATTGTCAATGAGTGTAAATATATAAAAGAAGCATTCGTTATGTTTAGAATTTATTGATTATCTCTGATAACGTTTAAAAGTTGCTACATGGTAGCGAATTAGATAAATAAATATTGTCACTTACCGCAAAAGTGTTTTAAGATGTATATGAATGAAACTCCAGAAATAGCGGATCATTTACATAAGTACTAACAGTGTTGCATTCATTGGATTTCTTTTATACCAATCGAAGAAATTTCGCAAATTTCCAGAGACGACATTGATTATAAGCGTTGTTTATGTTGTTCAAATGTTCTGTTTACCATTTAAACATAGAAAAAAACACTTTAAAATAAGTCTATAGAATTAATAGAAATACTTCCCAAATAGGTCTTATATAATACATTAAAATTATTTGATTCATTTTTTGTATTAAAGGGAGCATATCGTAGAAAAAATTTCATCTCAAACGTTCATTTTATTCTGCTTTTACACCTGTTGTGTACAAGTGTGGCGGTAGCATTTACACTTTAGATTGTCCATTAGTTTTTACTTGATTTGAATCACTTTAGTCATGGCGGTCATAAAGACTTATTCAAGCATTATCGGGACAGAATTAACCAGTGCTGCTTATTGCGACTATTTTGCCAGTGATTGAAAACTGCCCTAACTTATCGAAATGCCATACACATGCTTTTGTGACCAATCACAGCGCAAGTTATGCGTCGGGCCTATTTTGAGTTCGCGGTACCCGGATTGACAGCGTCTGACATAGCCGAGTCCGGCTTTTTCACACTCTTAGAAACGTAATTTGTTTAAAGATGTCCGTTTTCGCGAGGCTTTAAGTTACTTAGTTTGTTTTGTAAAATTAACTACCTGCTTTCAAGGTTCACTTGTGTATTTTAATCATTTTAGACTTTATTAAACTTTCTTAAGTCACGTATGGTTTACACGTGAGAGGAGCTTATCGTAAGTATCGCCATTACAATTTGGTCATTGGTCCATATCGGTACAATCTTTGACATCATCGAATTAAACCGTGGCATTATTTCCATCAAAGTTCACCTTATACAGCGTTCTCTGGATTGTCACGCAGTCATACCGTTTTAAAAATTCTATATACTGAAACATAGAACATATGTCCGTGAAATCCCGTACAAAATGAATGCTGCAATTCAAATCATCACAGCGGCTAGCCCGGCGACGACACACATGGCTTTTATTTTGTAAGTTCGAATTAAAATCCAAGGTTAGCAGTTTTTGATATATCAATTAAAATCCAAGTTTGGCAGTTTTTGATATATCGGTCAAATGCAATTTCAACAAGGATGATGGCAGACCCGCAAACAACAACTGTTTTAGTGTATCTATATATCTTACATAACGCTCCAATGTAAAACGTGAACAAAAACCTCAGATCGTATATCTAAGTTTGAAATCCTATAACACATGCTAAGAGTTCAAATATCGCCATAGCAACGATGAAATAGTTCGTCGAAGTTTTTCTAAACATCTTGCAGTAAACGAACAGAACAATGCTGTTGCCAATGGTACCTTTGACCAAAATGATAATTAGGAACACGAACACGGGAAGGTACCGGATGGCATGCTCCTGGTTGTATTGGTGTAGTGCCGCCTCCTTCAAAAGTGATAGCGTGCTTGTTTCGGGGGGGGGGGGGGGGCGGCGGGGTATGGATGGCGTGTCTTCTGTTAGTTCCAATCAAATTTATCCATGTTGAAATCATCCGTCTGAAAGTCAAAAATATCAAACATTCATTTCGGAATCGGGATATTTGTGTCAAATCAAATCTGAAATATTGTTAACAATGTATTTATTAGTCAAATATGTCATAATTAAGCGATATGTTTAAATCAAATATCAAACAAATATGTCGGAAAACTGCCTGCCATGCAAATACAACTTAGGCATTGTTGTAATATGATTTCAAGTTTAAACACATCTCAGTCAATCGGTTTTATTAAGTTGAACGTGCCCATTGTGGAAGTTGATTGATTAATTCTTGTGAAGACAATTTAATTGAGTTAATGTTTCTATTAAATGATTACAGGCCTTAAAATAAATCCGAATATGTTACACCGTCTTTCAAAGTATTGAATAATTTATATTGCAATCCGAATGAGTGTACAGGTACACTTATAGTATTTATTTATTTATGTATGAGCTTGTGTTTTACTTGTTCGTGTGTTTGCTGTTTGTTTGTTTGTTGGTTGGTTTTGTTCGTTCGGTCGTACATTCGTTTGTAAATTAGTTAATTAATTAAATAATTTATTGATTAATTGATTTATTGATTCATTAATTGTTTAATATATTGATTAATTATTTTATTTATGTATTTATTTATTCATTTAATTGTTTATGTATTTAATATATAATGCTTAATAAGAATAATTAATAATACATGTATTTAATATATTTATCTATATAATCATATAGTTATTTATTCATTTATTATTTTTAATTATTTTACGTAACTACACACTTGATAAAATGATTATATAAATCGAAAATATCGATTGATTTTGATATTTTTATTTTGGTTGAACGGATCCACAAGAGTACGCACTCACTATCAGATAAAGCATCCATGCACTTTTCTACTAATGGCTGTGGCATAATAATTCATAAGTGATATGCTTTCATATATTCTGGTGTATTTTATGGCATTTTTGTTGAAATGAATAATTATTGCTATATCTAGTTTTATCCGTTATCAATTTGAGATTGTAGGACTAGACAATCTCCGTTCTTTGTATCATGTCGACTATATCATCGCAGGTTCCAGAGTGTTCTTAATTATTATTTCATAAGTTTATGGAAACAATCATTTATGCCTGCTTTTATCTATTGTGAAACGATCATTTGGGTCGGCGAATCTATTCTTTTGTTGATAAATAAAATACCATAATGTAATATTTCTTAGAAATTTCGATATTGCATCATTGTCAATTTATTGAACGTCCAACCCTGACATGTAGCAACAACCTACAACATTTGCTATATTGTGCACAACAGTAAAGCAGAGCGAATTTGTTCAGTCACTCCCGCTCAATACAAAACGCCGTTTATGTGCAATTCACAAAATTGTTATATGGATTGGTATCTTAATGTATTCCCTAAGTGCACATGCACCCGCTATTTGTAATCTAACAACGTACAATGAAAATCTATTAGTTAAGGTCGCATGACAAACTACATCTACTTCATGTATTTTTCTAACTATTAACCAATGTGAATCGCCCCTTAACTCTATTGTTTTATAACACAATGTACAATATTTCTGGCCATATATGCGGAAACAAAGGACTCATTTTCACAAGTAAATCAGGCTCTGTTTAAAAGTCTTTTCGTGGTCATATATTAGTAAATATCAAACGAATTCCAACGCCTTATTTAGTTAAACTTAACCCATTGTTATTCCGAAACTATTTATGTCACAATATACTAAATTATTTCCTTAACAAATGCAATGTAAAAGCAATAACTTCAAAAAAATAATCAAACTTTTGCGCATAGAGACTCTCATTACCATACCTTTTTTTAAAGATCATTCCAAACCATATTTATTTAAACAGTAAAAGAGATATGACATGCGGCCTGTAAGAAAGAACTCAACGCGAATCACCGGGGACATTTTTGCGGCAATCTTTTTACCGGCATCTATCCGGTTGATGATGGTTTCCTGCCAACTATCAAGTCTCATGTAGTCTCCAACCTAGAAGCACAAAATTGAATGTGTAGTATACAACAATGCTTTTCCTAATACATGTACGCAGACAAATTCAAAAATAAAGGAATTGCAAGTGCAGAGTATAGCATTGACACCAAAAATATTTAGCATACTGTTACCTACAATACAAATTGCCACTTGTTGATTTCTGTAATATGTATAATGTTTCGTAATTTGTTCAATACCCGCTTTAGCTTTTTAACAGCGGCAATTAAAACGTAAACGATTTGCGGTAAAATATGTTTTTTATACAAAAAAAAGCAAGCTGTAATGCAAAGCGAAACAAAACACGTGTTGTCCATGTTCAGTTGCAACAATACTAAGCAGTGATATCAGATTTGTACGTTTTGCGCACTGATTCTACCTAACGCTATGTATCAAAATAATCAAACAAATTAAGACCTCCACCGTCAAAGATAAGTTGCATGTTAGAGCAAAACTAGAATATGTACACATTTTAATCCCCTTTAATCACATCACCTTATTCTCAATGTTCATAGGTGCACCAATGTAAACTGTATCACCCTTTGATTGCTGTTACCAACAAGCCCAACAGTATTTGCAGTATCGCAATAACAGTAATACACTATAAATGTTATTTTCATAAAAAATCAATTCTCATCGAGAATTCGATAATATACTGGTTAGAATGCCAATTAAAACCAGTGACCAGACCATGAATGACTTTAAGCATGTCTTTAATTCAGACCTTGTCAAAATTAAAGAAAAACGTAGTTCACAAAAATCATATATGTGCTTCACTTTTAATAAATCACAGGTTACAAATGAACCTCTTTAAAACCTCAATACTATTACATAGTTCATATTTCGTAACCCTAGCGTGCGGTCTCTTATTAATGGTGATAATGCGAAATACTCCGACTGCTTTACAACAATCTATTTGCTAATTTGGTGGGTTTTGGAGAACTGTTAGTGTGTAAATTAATTTAAGGGAGCGCAAACGTTTTCAACACGGTGTTTTTTCCGATTAGTGTGAGTTTACGATGCTGTCATAATTTTAAACAATTTTTATTTTTTTGTAATTTATGCAATATGTTTTTTAGAATTGTTTCATTTTCATTGTTTGTAAAGGTTATTTCTAACGTTGTTGCTTTATCTAATGTCCAATTAAATTTCATTTCTTCTTTAAGATGAATATTACTCTGTTTAAATTTACCTACTCGTAGCGCAGTGCATTTACTTTTGTTTAGTTTAAGACCCGATGTCGTTCCGAAAAGGGTTAGCGACTATATTAGGTTATGGAATGAGTCACTATTGTCATTTAAGATATAAGTTTCATCATCAGCAAATAGGGACTGTTAAATTTCGTCGTCAGGTTCTAATGATATGCCTTTTATATGTTTATTTGATTGGATGCGATGTGATAGATACTCGATGCATATAATAAATAGCGATGATGAGAGTGGACATCCTTGTTTTACCCCTCGTTCGATGTTAAAACTGTTTGAGAAGAAGCCATTGTTAATGATTATACTGTTAATATCGGTGTAGAACAGTTTTTACCCATTGAATGAGACTTTCACCAAAGTTCATATTTTCTAGGCAAGAGAACATAAATGAATGATCAAGTGAATTGAATTCCTTTTCGAAGTCTGCAAAGAATATTAGACCAGAATTATTTGAATTGTTAAAAAGTTTATGCATTCTTGTATAAGACGAACGTTTTCACCAATATAACGTCCTTTTATGAAACCAGATTGAGATCTTGAAATGATTGATGGTAATATTTTTTTAATTCTGTTTGCTATACTTTTAGTTGCTATTTCATAATCGTTGTTCAATAAGCTAATTGGGCGCCAGTTTGACAATGATTCTAAGTTTTTTCCGGGTTTTGGAATGAGTGATATTATACTTTGTTTTTGAAGCGCGGTTAAACTTCCGCTGTTAAATGAATGATTTAGTGAATTAGTTAAATGTGTTTTAATATCGTTCCAGAATATTTTATAAAACTCGATAGTGATGCCATCAGATCCCGGGCTTTTGTTATTTTGCATTTCTTTAAGAGCTTATCCACATTCATATTCAGTCAGTAATCCGTTACATAATTGTTTTTCCTCTTCATTTAAAGCATGATGTGTAATTTTAAAGAGGGTGTTATTTTCGACATTCTTTCGTTTGTAGAGGTTTTCAAAAACTAGACGTTGTTCTTCTAGTATTTGATTTCTGTTTGTTATGTCTTTGCCGTCGACTACTAGTTTGTGTACCGTTTTTTGTTCGCTTCTACGTTGTTCAATATTTGCAAAGTATTTTGTATTTTTTTACATTGTGTTCAACATGCTGTGCCCGCGCTCGAAGAATTATGCCATTGAGGTGTGTATGATAGATTCCTTCTAATATTTGTTTTTTTGCAGCAATTTCATCTTCAATGGCGGTGGTATCATTTTTGTTTCTTTCATGCAATTGTTTTTCAAGTGTTTCAATGATTTTTATGGTTTCAGTTTCAAGTTTGTGTGTTTCTTTTTGTTTAAATGACGTGTATCTTATTGTTGTGTTACGTATATTACCTTTAATTATTTCCCATAAGGTGTTAGTGTTTGCATCTTTGTTATATTGAACTGTATTGGTTATTTCCTGTTTTATTTGCGTTTGGTATTGTTGATCTAATAAGATGCTATTATTAAGTTAAAAATATCCTGTTCCTCTTTCAGATTGTATTTTATGCAGTTTAAGTTCAACTAGCGAGTGGTCAGTCATAAATCCTGGTTTCATGTTGCATGAGTCAATAATATTGCACAGTGACTCAGATATTCAAAAATAGTCTAGTCTGCAAAATATTGTTGGTTTAGTGTTTGAGTGCCATGTGAATTTGCTCTCATTCGGATTAACTGTACGCCAGATGTCTATCAAATTGTAGTTTTCAATTATGTTACATGTATTCAGAATGTTTCTATTTTTTGAGTGAGTATAAAGGTTTCGATTCCTTTTATCTAATAATGGGTTAAGAACAATATTGAAATCACCTCCGACTACAATGTTTTTATCTTGGTTATTTAGTATAAGGGATTGTAATGTTTCGTAAAAATTGGATTCATTTATGTTAGGACCGTAAACGTTAATTAATGTTAATTGTGTTTCGTGTATTTTTATATCTATACTTGCTTGTCTACCAGTTATTATTTCGTTAAAGTTTTCAACTGTGATCCCTATATTATTTTTAATCAGAAAGGCAATGCCTTGTTTATTAGTATGTTGTCCACTGAGATAGATGTCTCCATCCCATTAATCTTTTATGGTTTGTGCTAAAGTATGTGTTACGTGACATTCTTGTAAAAGGCATATGCTATTTTTTTTGTCATCTAACCATTTAAAGATTTGTATGCGTTTGTCTTTATTGTTTAGCCCTGTTACATTCAAAGTACAAATTTTAATACTCATATAAAAAGATGGTTGAGTACATGATAATTTTTAGAGTGTCTGTCCAGTTGTTTTTTATTAAAAGACATAAGTCAATGAAAGTTTTATATGTTTTGGTGTTTGATGTTAAAGTGATGTGTATGTACAAATATAGTAAACATTTCATCTTGACATATAAAATGGAATAAAGGGAAAGAAATAGAAACACTAAAAAAAAGAAGAAAATTAACAAAAACAACAATTAATTGAAACAAAGAGATGCAAAAAATGGATAAAGGCATACGATAATGGTATGGGGGTGTTATACAGTAATGATATATCTGTCCAGTTTACTGTTTTAATATTTACGACGAGAGTGAATTATGTAAAACGTTTACATATGATGTTATGAATCAAGAATCCACACACATACATACACACATACATTCATATACATACATATACATATACATATACATATATACACACTCGCACACACATACATACACATATACATATAAACATATACACACACATATATAAAGCAATAAGATAAATTGCCTATTACAACACATTTCTTTTTGAAAAAGAAGAAATAAGAGCTTGATTTAACAACCATAATGTCAAAATATATTATTTATATAATACATTGTATATAAATCAATATATGCATTTACATTCGTTACGAAAAGGAAAAATCTGTTAACAAATTTGCTGAAGTATGTAAATGTTTTATTCTAACATTCATGTTGGTTACTGATATAGATATAGACTCTCCGTTATATAGAAAATCCCTTCAAAATGAAGAGGTATCTTCGGAGAATCTGTTTTCATAAAAAGAACAAAAACAAAGACAGCATCAAAGCCTCTAAGAAAACATCTCTTCCGAAAAGCGAAACATAAGAGATCGTTTCAACGGCCATAATTTATTATATATTGACAAATACGTTTATTATGCTTATTTGTGAATGTATAACTAAACATATGCTATGCATAGAAAAAAATGCTATGGTTGTTGAAAAGGTTTATTGCAAAGTAATTTTTTCTTAGATTTGTAAGACACAAACACTTTTGTTAATTGGGTACAAAAATGCGTGTATTAATCTGTATTACACTATACGTAAGCCACGATAAGGATTACCTATAGATAATAAAATAATACACTGGCTTCTAACAAAAACGTCTATTTCAAAACATGAAAAAGGGAGATTGTTTAAAGTAATTTTAATGTCAATTTATTTAATAAACTTATCCATTTTAATAAATGTTTATTAATAAACCAGGCTACAGTGTTAAATTTATTAGCGCATATGTATTCTGTGTATATATATCTCTATATATATTTTAATAAATTTTACATTTCTCGTTGCTAAGAAATAGTATTTTACTTAGAAGAGAAAGCAGAAAAAAATATATATAATAGATTAGGCTACAGTATTTAATTTATTAACGCATATTTATATTGTTTATATATATATATATTTATAAATTATACATTTCTCATTGCTAAGAGATAGCATTTTACTTAGAACGAAAACAGCAAGAAATACTATGTTTATGGCTGTTTCTGTATGTAAGTAATCTTCCGATGATCAAAAGGATGCCTAGATATGAAATGTTACAAAATATTGAAGATATTTTTAATTGTCAAATTTATATATGTGTGTGTGAGTTATAAAACATGCCATTATCACATCAAGATAGTGTATGCTTATAAAAAACTAAACAAAAATATACAGCGACGTTAGCCATATCCTAAGCGTATCATTAGGTCTATTTTTTACATTCAAGCATATTGACAGATCGTTTAGTTTTTATACTATCGGCGGTACAAAAGGTCATGCATGGGGTATTTTACACTCAACCATACTGACAGAGAACAAAACAATACGTGCGCATATTGCCTGGGGCAAAAAACAAAGTGTTACTCAAGCGAGACTATTATTAATAGTGCAATACACTGTGGCAAGAAGAAAGTGTTTCAACGACAACAGGGTGATTTATGCTCTACGTGGTGAGCTGTTTGGCCATGGCAAATTTATCCAGTGTTCGTATTCTTCAAATTTAACAATTTCAGTTTTGTTCATGTGGTTCTTGTATAGGATCTTCCCGTTAGAATACCAAGCATCGCTAATTTCATCTGTCATTTTCTTTTTTACACACATGAGCACATGAAGATTTAGTTTTGTCAGGTCATCGTTTATGTATATGTTACTCTCTTTCAGTTTCTTTCTGTTGGGTAGAATGTCACATTTGGTTTGCCGGCTTCTCAGTCGTACAATAATGTCTCTATTTTGGTTGTTCTTGTTGGGAAGTCGGTGTGCAATGTCGATATCTGCCATGGATATATAACACATGCTGTTTTCACGAAGCGTTATGACTTTCTCCGCAGATTTCCGTGATGTTTCTCTAGGGTTTGTATCTGCGATTCCTCGTACTTTTATATTGTTGGCGCGTGAGTATTGTTCACATTCATTTTCGTATTTTTGCCTTTTTGCATCGACATTCTTCAGCTCTTGAAGCACCTTGTCATTTTTGTCCTTCTGGTTTGTTAACTCAGTGTCCAGAGTTTTTGTCTGAGCTTTGAGCTTTTCTACTTCCTGTTCCTTTTCGAACAGCCTTCCCTCAAGGATTTCCACGCTTTTAATCACAGACTTCAAGAGATCTTCCTTAATTTCTAAAAGGCTTTCCTTTATTGCTCCTTGTAGAGACCCGTCGCCTTTCACTAAGACGTTTTCAAGTTTTTTGTTAAACGTGTTCAACTTTTTTAGAAAAGTTGATTGCTCGTTATAATATGATTATTTATCATTCAAAATTATGTTTTCACTAATTAATATCATAGCCACACGCTAACCACCTGTGTTTTAGAGCGCTAAGACATTAAGTTAAGTTTCAATATCTGTTGTAGATATAGGGATATGGAGTTGAACATGCCGTTGAACCTCTGAATTTTTTTAAAGACCTATGCAGAATTTAATGTTTTTATTGACTGACATTATATATTTGGAATTAAAAACATTGTGATAACAAGAAAAACGTTTATTAAAAAGACAATTATTTCCGCTGAGAATCGAACACGGGACTTGGGCGATCAAAACAAAAACGTGCCACTGATATTCCGCGCACGTTATGCAAATAAAAATTACATTTTAAACGCAAGTTTATCGGCACTTGTATGTTCGAAATACTCGAAGCGTTAAAAAAGCTTTA
>NC_068355.1:163000838-163010838 GCF_020536995.1 Dreissena polymorpha
ACGAAGGTAACGAAGTTAATTATTGGCAAGCTATATGTTTTCAAACGTGCAAGCATTGTCCAATTATTAATTAAAACAGTTATTTAAAGAAACCACTACTTAAACTTCATGCAGAAACTATACATTTACCTGAAATAACCGCGAACCAGCTTGACCGCGATCGCGATTGTCTACCGTGAGATCGAGAGAGAGAGAGAAAGAAAGAGAGAGAGAGAGCGAGAGAGAGAGAGAGAGAGAAGAAGAGTGAGGGAGGGAGGGAGGGATCGAGGGAGGGAGGGAGGGAGGGAGGGAGAGAGGGAGGGAGGGAGAGAGGGAGAGAGAGAGGGAGGGAGGGAAGGAGGGAGGGAGGGAGGGAGGGAGGGAGGGAGGGAGGGAGGGAGGGAGGGAGGGAGGGAGGGAGGGAGGGAGGGAGGGAGGGAGGGAGGGAGGGAGCGAGGGAGGGAGGGAGGGAGGCAGGGAGGGAGGGAAGGGGGGATTTAGAGAGGGAGAGACTCTGATGGACTTTTCGGGATGTTACCATCTGTTCGCCCCATACAAGTTGAGCCTCACCAATAAAGCTCGAAACTCGCCTTATACGAGACAAAGGCGGCCAATATGGAATAACACGGCCTCAGGCCAATACGGCTGTCTTCAGCTCAATAACAAAGCCAATATGAATTCAACTAATTAATAACATATCATAAATTAACTTTATAATATTAGATGAAAATGTGTTCAATTTGTTCGCCCCATACAAGTTGAGCCTCGCTAATAAAAGATTGAAACTTGCCTTATACGAGAAAACGGTGGCCAATATGGAAAAGGCACGACCAATACGGAAAAAGGTCGGCCAATACAAGATACAGCTAGTCAGAAACCAGGAAAAACTCGGCCTTATATGAGAATCTAAAATTTTGACAATTTTGGACGCCATCTTGAATTTGTGTGCTTAGTTTTGGTGCAGAAGTCTAAATCTTTTAAGATATAATATTTCAGTTTACCTTAATCACTCCGCGCCTAATATATTCAGCTCCCATTTTCGACAATAACACTTGTGCAGTGTAATCACAACAGTAAGTTTCAATATTTGAGAATATGTACATAAACAACAACTTGAATAATTTCAAGCTAAAACAGCAAAACCAATTCAAAATCATGGCGGATTTACACATTTAAAATGCTATTCCTTACGGCAATAAGTAAGTTTTCAATCCTTATTGTCTGTCTCAGTTGTATTAAAAACAACGGTAATGGATCCAGTGTGGCTGGAATGTTATTCAGGTAAATTTTGCATAATTTCGCGACCTGTTAAATTGTGTTCCTGCATCATGTTATGCCTTTAATGCAATGCCATATACTAAGTTTAAATGCTTTTGTGCCTATGCTTTATCAGTAATATCACATTCATATTACAATATAAATGAAATCATAATTATTGTAATGCAATTGTAATGAAATAATTTCACTTCCAACAGCCTTGCTGTTGGGCTAGCTCTTTTGCGACGTGGTTAAAGTGTCTGACTACCACTCTGGAGGTCGTTGGTTCAAATCCCCGGCCTGAGCTCAGTATTTTCACAATAATGGCGACGAGGCAAAAAGAACTGTGAATGGGGTCTGAGCTGTTTAATGGTTTCTGGGTGGGCCATGCGAATGCTAGACATGCTGTCGCGAGCGTGTCTGGGCCTTGAAACATTACAAGGGGGAGGAGTGTAGTGAAATAATGTCACTTCCAACAGACTTGCTGTTGGGCTAGCTATTCAGCGACGTGGTTAAAGTGTCCGACTACCACTCTGGAGGTCGTGGGTTCAATCCCCGGCCTGAGCTCAGTATTTTCACATTACAATTAAATGCATGGCACATGTGTTTCCTCTTGCATCAATATTCAATTTTCGTTTTAAATTAACAAGATACCTCTTAAAAGGTATTTTGGTGTACATAACATTTTCAAAGCATTTTGCATGGGTCCAGGGAATTTAAACAGGGAAAAAAGTTGAATAGAACAGAAATTTTGCTATTTTTCACACGTCATACTTCATTCAATAGCAAAAAAACTGTGATTCAAAAGTGAAATTTAAGCTTTTCTTGTTAAAATTAGAATAATATTATAAAGTTAATTGATAAAATTGTCATTAATTAGTTGAATTCATATTGACTTTGTTATTGAGCTTCAGACAGCCGTATTGTCCTTCGGCCTGTGGACTAAGGCCAATAGAGCTGTCTTCAGCTTAATAGCAAAGCCAATATGAATTCAACTAATTAATAACATTATATTTTAAAAATTTTCAAAATACTTATTGCCAAATAAAAGATAAACTAAGTATACTATTTTGAATTTTAATCCGAACGATAATACACTTTATCGGTTTTATTGTATCATTATGTTATTATTTTGACGACAATCTCAAAATCACATATCTTAAATATAATGTAGTAGTAGTAGTAGTAGAAGTAGAAGTAGTAGTAGTAGTAGTAGTAGTAGTAGAAGTAGTAGTAGTAGTAGTAGTAGTAGTAGTAGTAGTAGTAGTAGTAGTAGTAGTAGTAGTAGTAGTAGTAGTAGTAGTAGTAGTAGAAGTAGTAGTAGTAGTAGTAGTAGTAGTAGTAGTAGTAGTAGTAGTAGTAGTGGTAGTAGTAGTAGAAGTAGTAGTAGTAGTAGTAGTAGTAGTAGTAGTAGTAGTAGTAGTAGTAGTAGAAGAAGTAGTAGCAGCAGCAGCAGCAGCAGCAGCAGCAGTAGTAGTAGTAGTAGATGTTGTAGTAGTAGTAGTAGTAGTAGTAGTAGTAGTAGTAGTAGTAGTAGTAGTAGTAGTAGTAGTAGTAGTAGTAGTAGTAGTAGTAGTAGTTGTAGTAGTAGTTGTAGTAGTAGTAGTAGTAGTAGTAGTAGTAGTAGTAGTAGTAGTAGTAGTAGTAGTAGTAGTAGTAGTTGTAGTAGTAGTAGTAGAAGTAGTAGTAGTAGTAGTAGTAGTAGTAGTAGTAGTAGAAGTAGTTGTAGTATGTTTTGTTATATCAGAACTTGCCTTTAGGACGTTTACAGCAGCAGCAGTAGCTAGTAGCTAGTAGTAGTAGCAATAGTAGTAGTAGTAGTAGTAGTAGTAGTAGTAGTAGTAGTAGTAGTAGTAGTAGGAGTAGTAGTAGTAGTAGTAGTAGTAGTATGTTTTGTTATATCAGAACTTTCCTTTAGGATGTTTTCAAATGTTCCCTCCATATAATCCGCGTCTGTGATTGCGCACAATATAGCGATTGTGTTTTCAAGTCTCAAAAAAAAGAGACGGGAAAACAGAACTTGTGTTTTCCGCTCCAAAAAAAAAGACGTGAAAACAGAACTTTTGTTTTCCCGTCGCCAAAAAAAAAATCCTGAAAACATACTTATTTTGTGTTTCCCCGAGTTATTTTTTTTTCGCGACGGGAAAACATAACTTGTGTTTTCCCGACTTTTTTTTTTAGAGCGGTGATGTCACCTTAGTGCCACCGTAGGTGTTGGTTAAGATTAATGTTATGTGCAATGCGGATTTAAATAAATTGTTTTACACTAAAACTCATTGAATTGGTTATCTTTGTTAATGGCGACAATCTTCAAAATTTTCCTGATTTGAACCCAACTTACAGACTTAGCATTGTGTAAACTATAAAGATATTTACAATTTAAACCATCCATGACACATTAACAAACTGCACCTTTTCCGTACTGCCACGTCAAAACATCTCACACCCCCGTCCAAGCGAGCAGCGCACAACACAAACTAGCATACTATCAATGACCTAGCTTTTTCATAGGTCAAGGTCAGTGTTGCCTTTATAAGTAAGTTTTTCAAATATCATAACGAATTTAAAAGTTACAGAACGGCCACCGGAAAAACTTTGCGAAACCGAAATTTCGCAAACTTAAGTACCCTTTTTCTTGAAGGTTTGCTTATTTGTGATAAAGTATAAGATAAAAGTCTTACTTGTGATTAATAATTGGTTATTTTTGCTTGTTAAATGCGTTTTCTTCACTATGAACTTTATTTGCAAAGTTGGGGTTCCCATGGGATTTTTGTAATATCCCATGGGATTTTTCATTATCCCATGGGAATTTTGGTTTCTCCCATGGGATTTTTCTCCAGCTTTTTTTATGGGAGAAAAAATCCCATGGGATTTTCAAAAACATAAAACACGTTCGTTTGTGCTTAGTTATCGATTTTAAGCATTGTTAAAGCATTTGTGCTTATTTTCGTTCAATTTACTTTGATAGAAAAAAAATCCCATTTTTTTATGGGAAAAAAAAATCCCATGGGATTTTTTTCTGATTTTTAGAGATTTATTCATGTAACCTTCAGAAACACTACCTTTTAACAAATGATGAGCATTTCTCGCGATTTCAACGCGTTATATCGTGTTTTAAAATAATAAAAAAATCCCATGGGATTTTATTGTCCCATGGGATTTTTTTGTCCCATGGGATTTTTTTTCCCATGGGATTTTTTTTACCAATGGGATTTTTTTTAAGGTATAAGTTTCTAAAAGCTATATAATAATAATAATTATAATAATAATAATAATAATAATAATAATAATAATAATAATAATAATAATAATAATAATAATAATAATAATAATAATAATAATCGTGCTCAATATGATGAATTTGTACTTTTAAGCGACTAATATTTTTATTCGAGCCGATCGTCGAGTCCGAATGGTGAGTATAAGAGCAATTTACCAGTACAAATAAATCTCACTTGTGAAGAGAACGCTACCGTACTATAAAATAATCTTGATAATAAGTCATATCATTTCTCGACAGAAAATGAAAACAGTATCCATATTGATGTCAGCAATGTCCCCTGCTATGATAAATATTGACAAAATGAAAAACCTTGACAATAATTCCGTGTCGAATACGCATTAGATTATAGCAATCAAATTCATATAAGCATTGATAAGATAATTTGCGAAAATGGGTCTTATGTCAAATACGGCAAGCGTAGCTCCATTCCATAATGTCCGGTATTAAGTCACGTCAAGTTTCGTGGTCGAATTATAGCATAATAATCATTTTCACATTACGCGAATCATATGAGTTTCCCTACATATATTGTGTTAAAATTTATGTTACACTAATGTGCGATGATGAAAAGGGGATTTCGGTAATTCTACATTCGCCCGCCTAGTACCGAAATCCCCATATTTACGCCTTAAAGGGTCAATAGGTCATCGGTATGAATGGTTTTTGACTTCACATGAATGTTAAGGTGCAAAAAAATGATATTAATTTTAATTATTAAGCACTCTTGACAGCATTAAGTTGCCTCTCAGTGGGGATTTCGGTTTTTCTACACTAGAACTTAAACGCGCGCCGGTACCGAAATCCTGCTGTACAAACCTTCAAGTGTCAACAAAATTATTATAGTGTTTTTTTTCATTAGCAACCAGTGACATGTATTATCTCCCATTCGGTTACTTCTTTTGGAAAATAATTAGCGGGGATTTCGGTACTGCTACATTCGTACGCCCAGAGCCGAAATCACCCATGTTTACGCCAATCCCCCATATTACGCCTTAAAGGGTCTATATGTCATTATGTTTGGGTTTTGGCTTTGCATTAATGTTGATTTGTACACAATCATATTAGTGTTAATCAGTTAAACACTCTTATCAGAATATTTTTTCCATTATTAAATAGTTTATTAATGTGAAAAATGTGTAAACGAATGTAAAAAAGGTAAAATGTACATTTAAAACATTGGTTACACAAAAGTATATGTAAATATAACATGACATAGTAATAATAAGTCTTCAGAAAGTATTTTCCAAACAAATCTGATGAAACAAATGATATCGTACTACCTTATTTACAATATGCTATACACTTTTGCAATTTAGTTATCAATGTTTAATCAAAGCATAAATCAGGATAATATGTTGCCTCTTAGCGGGGATTTCGGTAATTCTTAACAAGCACATAAACCCGCGCCGGTACCGAAATCCCCGCTGTACAAACCTTCAAGTGTAAAAAAATACTGATTTAGGTTTAAATAAAGGGAACAATAGTATTTTTGGCCACCAAAAAGCACTTCCGCGTCAACAAAACGATTGAAATTATGTCAGAAACCCAGCTTTTCATTGTATATATTGCAATTCACCATCGGCCGCCGAGAGCGGAATACTGCGCTTGGCCGCTAAACAATGTGGATTGCATCAAATTAAATGTCAATTTTCGATTTTATTACAAAAATAAACACTGCCTTTTTATAAATATGTCAAGCACGTACACTTAACAAAAAAATCGATATATCTTTATGTAATGTAGAAAAGTAAAGCGCTTTATATATAACAATGTTTTATAATGTCTCTCTGGTTGAGAAAAAAAACTAAACAAAACCATGTAGAACATATATGTTTTCATAATTAAAAAAAATATTTAATGATGCACGTGATGTTTTATAATTGATATAAGTTCACGTGTCATTGAACGAGTTAAGGGAGAGATGCGAATTAAATTACACATAATTAAAAAATGATACTATACTGTCAGCTTGATTTATAAATTGTGTTCCATCGCGCCAATATATTCATTGTTCCATGAAATTGTGCATAAAAGCAAAACGATTGAAATTATGTCAGAAATCCTGCTTTTCACATGAAATGATCTTTAACACTTTATTTATTCCAATCAGGTAATTAATAATAATAGGGGAAGTCTATACTGTGTATTAGAAACTTGTTGTGGTGATCCCTATCTTATCCGCTCAATACACATCCACCTGGCTACTGTACAGAAAAAATTAGATTTACTTCCAAAATAACTGATTTCATTAATTGCTAACTTGTTGTCTACATTTTAAATTAACAACGATAATGGATCAACATCACCGTTGCACAATTATTAAGTTCACAGTAATCTGTACTTTAAATAGATAGCCTAATTAAAGACGGTGCTAATAAAGAACAAAGCGTGAATGTGGATATTAAGAAATTAGATCCTTTTTTGCATGACACTGGCAGTATATCATTTTATCTTATATAAATAAGCCACATTTAAGACATGGATAAAATTAAAATAAGACACATTTGCATCTTTCATTTCTTGAAAAAAAAAATAAGCACGCAGTCACATATAAATAAGATACATTGAAGACACAGAAAAAAATAAATAAGACACATTTGCATCTTTCACTAAATTTTCTTAAAAAAACATGTGAAACTGAAGAAAAACATTTATTACTGACACATTATTCTAAAAGTCGACAGGCAACATAAATTCAAAGAGGGAACCACAATTAAATAAGATCAATTTTCGCATGATACTGGTTGTATAGCAAGTAGTCACATATTAATTACAGCTTGCATTAGTTGCAATAATTTTGTTAAGTGCGCGTGCTTCTGAACGTTGCGTTAAGCGAGAGTGTTGTCATTTTGTTAGTTTTATATTTTGGTATTATGTATGATTATTGCTTGTTTTGAATTTGAAATAAACGCTTTCTGGCAAATAAGCATCGTCTTAATTTTAATACAAATAATGAACATTTGACATACAAAATGTCCAATAACATACCGGCAATAACATTATATATATGTTAATTTCTGTGCATGTTTATACCGAAATTATAGCCGACATCGGCAGTTAGGAAAATTTAGTGACACACTTTAACACATCAAACATGCATGATAGTTCTTTTTTCATATGATATTCCCCTGGTTGCTTACCGGTGTATTGGTGCAGTTGATAACCCCGCCGGGACTACAGTAGGGTGCTAATACACACGTGTATCGTGTTCAATACAATCGTCTTAATTTTAATACAAATAATGAACATTTGACATACAAAATGTCCAATAACATATCGGCATTAACATTATATATATATGTTAATTTCTTTGCATGTTTATACCGAAATTATAGCCGACATCGGCAGTAAGGGAAATTTTGTGACACACTTTAACAAATCAAACATGCACGATAGTTCTTTTTTCATATGATATTCCCCTGGTTGCTTACCGGTGTATTGGTGCAGTTGATAACCCCGCCGGGACTACAGTAGGGTGCTAATACACACGTGTATCGTGTTCAATACCCGATCCATGCTACAACGTGTAAGAACGGGAATTTCGGTAATTCTACCTTTTTAAGCTTGCGCACCTCTAATGGGCACATATCCAAATATAATTTAATTAATTATTTTCCTAATCAGCATCATTTCACTAAACTACATGCAAATTTGTAGGTAGCTTTCCATGCTTAAAAAAAAATAAACCGATTTTTTCAAAACCACCCTCACGCTCGGCTTTTGTACAGTTTATTTTCACCTCTGGGGTATATAAAAGTTCCATAATTCATTCAAATTTCCAAATATGGGCATGCAGTTGGTGTGTACAGATGCAGTAAAGGTGTTTAAAGTTTAAACAAGATGAAATAAGTATTCTTTTACAGACATTTATTTTTTACAAATTTTAATCTATGGAATAGCGCCATGAAATGTAAGTGATTTCAGCCAAGTAAAAATTGGGTCGGTTAAAAACAAAGTGTCATAAAATTCAAAATAGTATCATTTAAGTTATATTTTAAATTAAGTTTTTATAGAAACACTATATACAGCAAAAATACCAAAAAATAGACAGATTTGCCATTTACTTTTTGAAATAAAAATAAAAATGCAACATGCATCATTCGTATTTTCAGCAGTAAATTAATCAATTTAGCCATAACGTTGTTTTAATTTTAAAATTGAAGGATGTGCATACAATTTTCAACATATTTAACAATAAACATAGCTTATGTGCTATATTAAATCAAATTACGTTAGAAAAGAAATAAAACGCGTCGCAAAAAGTATGCGATGTCGGCAGGAATCGAACCTGCGCGGGAAAATCCCAAAAGATTTCAATTTCATCGCCTAACCCACTCGGCCACGACAACTTTACATCTGTGTAACCTTAAATTAGATATATATAAGTAAACAGGTAAAAAGGCTCGCTCGATCTTTGAAGAAATCGCGAAATCGTATTTTTCAGATAATAATTGGATCAAAGTCAATATTTATAGTGAAAATAATGTAATCTAAATGAATAAGTTAAACATATATCAAAATTCGAAGTTTGAAAAAAATAAAATGCATCTCTCGGAAATAAGCGGTCATTGAAGATCGGCAATGGCTTATGTATGAAGTGAAAGGACAGTTGAAAGTTTCCATTTTGCACGTTAATGATTCTGATAATATGGTGACAAAGGCAGCAGTCCTATGCAGTATTGTGTTTGACCGGAGAGTAGCGTGATCTGTGTCGGTGTTGGGCGCTCTGAGGGCGCAATCCGGCTACATAGGTACATAGAAACCTCTTGTGGCTATAGTCCATGGATCGGGTTCGGCAGACAGGGAACATGTAAATTTTTATATGTATGTTTTATATCTTAATTACCTAAACGTATATTTATCCTGGTTACTTATTTACTGAGGTATGAGTTAGTCGCAATGATTGTAGATACGTTGTACTATATTTAGTAAGTATTTGGAGGACGAGTGGCACGGGCACGCGCTTTATTATCACTTATGCAAGGAACGCGTTTTGTTTATATACGTATTTTTGATATTCCGATAGGCTTAAGGGAGGTAACTTATTCAAGTAAAACGCGATATTTTTTGCAATGCCTTTTTATAACTCTTGTTTAATTAATTACATACGAATATACAGCTAAATTTAAGATGATTTTTACCAGAAAAAAATTTCGGAGAAAGATATATTGAGATTTTGATATTCCATAGAATGCGAGTCTCCATATATATTTTCTATTGCAGGGGAGGTAATTTAAATTTTTTAAAGTCTCCGAATTGGTCTTTGTTGTATCTATTTACGTTTATTTTCAAGCTTATGGCGATTAAAAATTAATTATTATTAGTATATGCTCACATGGATATTGGTACGGATATATCGTGTTCATATAACTGTTACTACATCCATTTCATTCATCATTCAGGTCGGGCTACACAAATCTCGTGAAGAGGCCAGTAGGACCTGTAAACAAACTCTCATACACACACTCTTCACTCATCGTG